>NC_136626.1:10984850-11087350 GCF_933228915.1 Telmatherina bonti
TCCTCACCCTATCTCTAAGGGAGAGCCCGGCCACCCTGCGGAGGAAACTCATTTCAGTCGCCTGTATACAAGATCTCGTTCTTTCGGTCACGACCCACAGCTCATGACCATAGGTGAGGGTAGGAACGTAGATCGACTGGTAAATGGAGAGCTTCGCCTTCTGGCTCAGCTCCTTCTTCACCACGACAGACCGGCGCAGAGTCCGCATTACTGCAGACGCCGCACCGATCCGTCTGTCGATCTCGCGCTCCATCCTTCCCTCACTTGTGAACAAGACCCAGAGATATTTAAACTCCTCCACTTGAGGCAGGACCTGACTCCCGACCCGGAGAGGGCAATCCACCCTATTCCGGCTGAGGACCATGGTCTCAGATTTGGAGGTGCTGATTAAACTATTACGTAATTTTACAACTGAAAAGACGAGAATCTCAGAGCCAACTTTGTTTATTTCCGGTACGTCATACGTCATGTGCACACTCTGTCCAATCAGAACCCTTCCCAACCTGCCGCTCTAAAGAGGAATTAAGTAAGGATGTGTTTCATGTAAACGTTTATTCAGAATTATTATTTTCATGTAAACTAGTAGGAGAATATGTTGATTCTGAATGATTTCATTCTGAATTAAAAAACCTCATGGAACCGTAGCCACTGTTCTTGAAATTACAAGCTTGAGCAGTGACCTCTGATACAAAGACCAAAGACACTCCCATCCACACACATACACACACACACACACACACACACACACACACACACCTCTAAAGGCATACCTTTATTTATTGCTACTTTAAAATAGTTTCAAACAATTTTGCTAAAATATGATATTTTAATCACAACAACAAAAAAGCTGAAATACAAACCATTTAAAGAAACGTGTACAACTGTGTGATTAATGCATTTAGTAGCTGTTTAGTTGTCCTTATACCCTAATGAAAATGATTTTTCAAAGCCATTATTGGTAACTTGTGCTGAACTGTTTTCACTGTGGAATATCTCTGTCAACTAAAATATATAAACTGTGTTTTCCTATATATCTCACAAACTTTTGAAAAAGTTTTTCTGTTTCCTGGTATATTAATAAGAGTGTTAAAACCTTGCAAGAGGAAAAAAGACAGAGAATAAGTGGAACAGCAGCTAAGCTTTAAGAATAATTAGAGCTCTCTGCCAAACAAGGAAGAGTGAGGGATGATGAGGGAGGAGAGAGAGAGAGAGAGAGAGGTGCAGGGGGGGAAGTGATGGTAATTGTTTTCGTCAGAGGCAGTGGGGAGCTATCAGGGTAATAAAGTTAATTAGCAGAACAAACAAGGAGAGGGAGAGAGGGATGGAGAGATGGAGGAGAAGGACAGAGAGATGGGTTTGATGATGATAAACAGCAGCAGATCTGACACCAGAAGAAAGCAGTGAAATCAATTACTTTTATTTTCTGTTTGGTGTGGGTGTAAAACCCACACAAAGGCCAGTGTAGATCCCAAATGAATGGAATCAGGGCTCGTCCTTCTCCCTCTCCTCCTCGCTTATCTCTGGCTCATTTGTCCTCCATGTGTGATCAGCTTTGTGCTACATCTGTATTTTCCACTCACTTCCACTCAGAGAAGTAGCATAAGTATAAATATGCTGTACACATGACTGTGTGTTTGTTCAGCTAAAGTTGGAGCTACACCGCACCAGCTAGACGGCCGTGCTGTGATTGGTCAGGCACCTGACTGCACTCTGGTCTAAGTAAACATGTCGGACATGAGCTAAATGTGTCAGTAATGGGCTTGAGTGAGTTGATTTTTTGTTGTTGTTGTTGATGTTGCTTTGGTTTCCCGTTTTACGAAACTTCAGAATTTGAATGTTGATATTTTACAGGTTTTTAAATTGCCGTTTCCTTCTGTGTTCCTGCTTTGTCAAATCAACAAGAAACATGTGGACCTGGTTAGCGGTAAAAGCCAGGTGAGCTAATGAACAGGAAATGTTAAATAGGGGGAGGCTACAAAATAAAAGAGAAAAGGGAACCCAGAATGACTGCAAAAAGACTTAGCTTAGGAAGATCCCAGTTCTAAGTTTTAGGAGTCAAGAATGAAAAATGAGTGAGAGCACTCGAGGAGGATTTAGGCACATCCACAGCAGCTGTTTTGATACAAATCCTCTTCAATTTGACCAGAAAGTCTGCTTTGTTTGGGGTATTGTGAATGCAAAAACAAATTTTACCAACAAATTCTTCACTCTTTGAGATGAATTTGTTTAGATTTGTTTTGTGGCCATCCATGCTTAACACCAGTTTTACAGCCCAAGTTGCTTCGGCTGCTGCTGATTTAGGGTAGGTCAACAAACTGGAATGACCATTGTCCTATTTAATATGAGTATATATTTTGATTGTGATGATGATGATGTGAGTGTTTCTTCACAAACCTGCAAGTGATTCATTCCATTTTGAAGAGACCGACTCGTAACTGGAGCTGTTGTTTCAGCACCATGGACAGCACAACTGTTTGTGTGCTGCAAAATTCACTTTGTAAAGGTTTTTCTAACAATCATGCTTCCCAGTGACCAGTTCATGAAGCCGCAAGATGAGGAATTTCTGCCACCTCTTCTTTGGTTACTCCAATTTTTAGCAAATGTGTTCTAATGGGTGAGTCTAGGATCTTTTCCTTTGTGACCTCACAAAGGGAAATAACTTGTTCCTCCAGTAGTGATCCACTCTCCAGCTAGCTGAGCCTGTCCTCTAAAATCACCAAGTAGCTGCCAGTGTAAGCTCTACTCTCTTCCCTAGAGGTGGCGTGGACACTCACGAACATGTAAAGGTTCAGTCACAGAAACAACCCGTTGTCAGTAGAACTCACTAGAACAGCTTTTAGAATGGCTGAAATTCATTTCCAAGACAAATTTTAGACTTTGAAAACAATCTTGTTGAGCCTCTGACACCCACACTAAATTGTTGAAGAAATTGTTAATACAGGGCTTTTCAGCTGGATTTTTACTTATGCTGCTTCTGCGTGAGGTTGGTTATGCTGCCGTATGCTCAGCGTAGGCTTGCGAGGCTTAATGTGCACCTCTTCCAGACACCACTTGCATCCCTGCTTACAGCCTGTTTATGTGGAAGTACTCCCTTGCGATTGATCAGTTGGTGATTACGAGTTTCCAGCTTTCTGGGGACATTGCTGAATGTGTGTTGGTAACTGTGGAATAGAAACTAAAACATGACACTGTCACCATTCACTTGAATGCAAGAGCACATTTCTCTGGCGTCTGCTGCGCCGGCCCTACAGTGTGGCACAGACACCACACGAGTATAAACCCAGATCAAGCGATGACCTCTTAATTGGCTTTTTGTGGTTGTGGAAACACTGATACTGTTTGGTTGCAGCCATGGCAATTTGACAGGCTGTCGCTGCAGTGACAGTGTGGCATGTCAGGTAATGAAGCCTGTGCCACCGACATCTAACACATAGGAAAAACTTCATTATGGGATAGCTCTGCATTTGGCTGTGTGTGTGTGTGTGTGTGTGTGTGTGTGTGTGTGTGTGTGTTTGTGTGTGTGAGAGAGAGAGAGAGAGAGAGAGAGAGAGTGATGGAAAACATGGCTCACTACATGGTTTCTCTGTCATGTCTCATTTCCAAGATGCTGTAATTCTGTAATTGTACAAGACATGCAGTATATGACTCTGTGTGTGTGTGTGTGTGTGTGTGTGTGTGTGTGTGTGTGTGTGTGTGTGTGTGTGTGTGTGTGTTGTATAAAGAGTAAATGTATTCTGTTTCTATCTGTTATAACAGGAATATGTGAAAGCTTCTGTAAATGTTTTGTTTATTAGTCTTTCTTTGAGAACATATCAACTAAGAAGAGCGATTCACTCTGCCAACAACAATGTCTCAATTATATTCATATCCGAAAACTTCTAAGTGCATTATTATTATTATATCTACTAATTTAAAAGAGGTTTTAATTGTAATAATTTTACCCCATGGAAGGCTAGTTTCAGCTGTGGACTGTCATAGAAAGGATTTTTGTTGCTCTTATGGACTCCAGATGAACAGTAACATTTGTCTAAACATCTTAGGTTTTCAAATTTAATCAAAATCTGCTTAAAAATACAAAATACTGAGTATTTTATATTATCACACAATAAAATGAATTTAATTTAAATACTACCACTATTCATGGTGAGGGAAAAAAAAAACCTATTTGATGGTTGGAAGGCAGCTTGTCTGCATCCTGTTACATGTTTCACATACTGGGCTCGACAAAAATGCACATATGCCTGTTTAAATGGACAAAACCAGTATGCTGCTCATGTACTCATTTAATGCAACTTTATTTATAATCCACTTTAAAAACAACAAAGTTGACCAAAGTGCCACAATGTGCAGAGTTAAATCTAATCAGAATATATAACATATAAGAAGACGTTAAAATGTAATGTACAATTGCAGTCATATAATTAATCAATCAAAATTAATCAAAATAAAATCAGATCAAAATGTCAATCAATGCCATTGATATTTGATAGGTTCTCGTTAAAGATTGTTGGAGCCTCCTTGCATGCTGACTGTGATTCAGCTCAAATAGTGTCAGAAAACGAAAACATCTCACACACACAGAATAAAACGTCTGGCGGAGATTTGTGCATTTGACATGGAGAGGCTTTCCTTCCTGGCAGTGTTGCTTTTTATGTCATCGACGGTCTTGCATTAGGGGTTTTTGTTGTCATGACTTCCTCTCTGAATGTGAAAAGTCACTTTCCCCTGTGTGCCTTCTTTTCCTCCATGGATCCTACACCAATGCTTTATTTCTCCCAATATATCCGTTGCCTTAAGCTTTTCATTTGTCTGTTTGTCTGTCATTTTATATATTATCCCAATTCATACAGACTCAACTTTTTCATTTTAGATCAGTTAAATATAACATAAAGCACATATGTATCTTTCATATTGTTCTGTCACAAGATAAAAATGTATGTTAGAGCATCTATGAGATTAGCATCAACGGTTGGACTGGTAAACCATGCAGGGAGTACCCACTTCTCACCTGATAGCAGCTGGGATAGCTTCACACCCTGTGCAACTCTGGATTGATGCATTAGCATCCCAGAAACACCTAAACACCCCTTCTGCAAACACTTCTGCTAAGAATAGTCATGTATAACATCATTTGTAACTTCTCTAACGAGCTTCTTCTCTCCTCCAGGAGCAGTTTAGTATTTTAGATGTGCGGGGTTAAATTTATGGGTGACAGTGGTGATAGATGGCAGAAAATAAGGCATAAATGTCAGAAATGAATGGAGCCTAATGTCTACATTGAATATTTGTCCCTCTATCTTGTGTAGTATCATTAAAACTTTTTCTGGATGGACGTTTTACAGAAAAGTAAATGTTAATGTTGTTTATGTCTTTTCAAAAGATAAAAAAAAGAATAAAATCAAGATAATAAAAAGGAAAATACAAAGAAATTTTTAAAAAACTACAAGATAAATATAGACATACTGTAGATCTCTGTTATAGAAAATGCATATTAAAAAGAGTTAAGAAAAGAGATTCACCCTGTGATGGATTGGCGACCTGTCCAGGGAGCTCCTGCCTCTCGTCTGCAGGGATAAACTTCAGCTTCCCTGCTGTCTTGAGTTGGAAAATAAATAAATGAATAAAACAGATGAAGATGCTGGAGCCAAACATAAAAAGTGCAGAAAAAAATAGTCATTAGTTCAAATTCAGTAATTCGTGACAGAACAAATGACGAAAGTGATTGAAATGATGATAATGATGTTAAGGTTGGAGTAAAGTTTACACTAACCTGAGGTCCCACACTTTGGAGACGGATGGTATTTATTACTGGTATGAATATTAACACATCTTAACACATATCACAAGTCTTCCCTTTATCATGACTCCAAAATAATTGAAATTTTGCTATTTCTGATACTTGTTTCATTATGGGCATGTGTTCATGATTTTAGCTCAAAGGGTTAAACATTTGTCATCCTGACCGTACTTAAAACTGGCATTATGTTTCTTCCTAATTTTTTAAAGTTTGATTAAGATTAAATTTTATTTTTATATTTTTGTGCATTTGGGTCATTAAGAGGACACATTTTTTTGATTGACAGGTGGTGTATGGAAGCTGCAGTGACACCAAAGCAGTGAAAGCTGACTTTAAAAGTGTCTTTCTGAGGTTGAAAGCCCTCCAGAGGCTCTCTGGTCCAACATTGCGGACAACAAACCTTAGAATACACTTCCTTATCAGAGATGTTTCCCTTTTCGGATAAACGGTCAGAGATGAAAGGCATCCCTTTTTTTTCTGCTGTTTTAGGAAAATGTATGTAGAATATATTTCTATACATATATTGTGAGTTTTGGTTTGGGTTGCCAGGACATCTGGTCTGGGTGTGTTTGATTCGGTTGTCAGGCAGTGCCTTTGGACTGATGAGCTGTTAGAAACCATCACCTGGGACATGTGATAGCTTATCAAAGTCTAAGCAGCCCTTCTGCTGCAGTGACACACACACACACACACACACACACTCAGTCGTCACCTACTACTAAAAAGAGGGTGTGTTTCGTGTGTAAACCCTTGTGTCTTTGTCTGCGTTTGTGTGTGTGTGTGCATATGTGTGTATTTCTAGTTGTCAAGGGAACCATGTTTGGAAGGACAGTTTGACGTCTCGCTTGGCATCATGGGAAATGGCTGTCACCTGACGATGCTGCCACCACGGAGATAACCTTCAGGGTGACAGCCAAGACAAAAACACACATACACACACTCAGAAGAATGTATACAGGCTAGCGCACACACACACACACACACACACACACACACACACACACACACACACACACACACACACACACACACACTAAAGGCAAATGCATGGATGACTGCCCAAACACACATAGCACAAAGTTCACCTGCTGAGTTAAACACAGTGGGATTGATCCTAATTAGTGCTAATCAATATGTTGATTGATAATTTGACCTCCGGTGAAGTGAGATGAAAACAGCATTTTACTTCTTTACTAAAGTGTGAGTATGAGCAGCACGTTGAAAACATTTTAATCAGTTTGTCATATTTCCATGAACAAACTGTGGTATGTAAAAATGTATCGATGGAGGGAGAAATGGCTCGTTTCGTAACTAAACCTAGTTTCCAGTAGACTTGTGTTTCCCGTTTTATCTCTTCTGCAGTTTCACCAGCACAGCATCATGTCCGGACGTAACTGGCAAACTGGAACTTTTCCTGATGAAGCAAAGAAGAGCTCGAGTATTGTGTTTCTATCAGATGAAATGTGTCCTCTCAAAATGACGATGGTGCAACTGGAGGCATCTCCTGTCCGCCACCAAAACAACAACAGGAGAAGATTCCTAAAATATTTTCAGTACACAAAATATGAATACATTGCACAAAAAGTACATATAAAACTTTTTTTTTTCCTTTCCAGACCACTTTTCTATGTCTCTATGTCTACTGAGCAGAGTTTGATAACTCTTTCCCATGATGTTATTTGGATTCTTATATTTTCCTCAAAAGGACTCTGCTGCATATTGTTTTACATATGATGTAAAGCCATAGGGTTCTTTCACATCTCTTGTCTGTATTTATTTCTTGACTTGTTCCTTTGTCTGAAACCTGCAGAAGTAAGGTTTGAGTTATTGTTGAAGTAAAAGGGCATTTTGATTTAACGTGTCCAAACGGTGTAAAACGACATATCACATGTGAAAAAAGTTGTCACTGAAATTCTATTCTATTCTATTCTTTTCTTCAGTCATTTCGCAGAAGCTTTTCCCATTTCTCCAAAAGAAGCAGACTTTTCAAGCAAACGGACCAGGATTTGAATAAAAAGGCTGATGTGAATGTGCCCTTGGTTTGACAGATGTTTAAGTTTCCTAAAATGCTAAAATAGTCATTTATGTGCTGCTACCCTTAAAAGGGGAAGAAGTCAGAAATTAAATGCCTCATTCCTTAGCTAGCACACACACACCGACATATTGCATTGTTCTGATGGCTACCAGCAGTGCTTGCAGGGGTTTAGGAAGCCCACTTGTTTTCCTGCAGAGCTGCACTGTCATGTAGATGTGACTCAACGATCATCTCTTCCGTTTAGCATGCTGTCTTTGTTTTAAGTCTCCACCCTTTGTATGCACATGCATATGTTAGTGTGTGGGTGTGAGAGTGTGTACACGTAAGTAGTTAAGTATCCCTCCCAGCATTTCCTGTCCTATGGAGCTCAAGCGGGTGTTAGTCAGGGTTAGCTGCAGCTTTAGCACCTGCTGTCACTGCTACAGTCCCACTCACTTGTCCAGACACAATGCCTTTAGCTTGGAGATGAGGATTAGGGCTAGTAATGTGTCTTAAGAGCATTAGCTTGGGCCTGGGTTTGTAATAGATTGTTAGAAAGTAGCAGACAATAACCAGGAACTGACCTTAATCATAGGTGTTGGTGATATGAAACACAAAGTCTGAGATTTGCTAAATAGAAGTCAGGTGTGTGAAGCTTGTCTTGGTAACTCAGGTACACGACTACATGGACTCCATGTCTGAGCCAGTGAAACAGCGGAGGAAAGTGGACTTTATCAGCTTATCCAAAATCCCGGAAACAGAAGTTAATAACAGGCTGAGCAGAGATTTTGATGACTATTGTTTTTTCATTGAAAATGTGGACATGTGTTGCTCAAACAGGCATTTAGTCATTTTCCAATTAGTCTTTATCTGTGGGCCCACCCAGTAAATAGCTGTGCAGTTGTTAATCCCAACATGTCCCTGAATATTCAAACAAGTTTAAATATTCTTAGTTCATAGTTGAATAGATGATAAAAAACTGATGAATCTTCATATCCTGTCATGAGTACCATGTTAACCACAGTTGATGATACACCTGCATGGCGTTAAAGTCTCTTACCCATTATTCTAAACAAAAAGTGTCAAATTCTGATCCTCGAGGGCCGCTGTCCAGCAGGTTTTTGTTGTTTCCCTGCTCCAGCACACCTGACTGAAAGTGATTGGCCACGTTTACATGAGAGTTTTAATTGCGAATAAAAGTTTAAAAGTTTTTTGTATGTCTTTATGTTACAGGAAAATTGTCCTTGTTGGTAAAGCTCTGATCACATATCAGGCTACACTTTCAAAACTGTAAAAACGGTCCAAAAGAAAATCTGGTGCATTCAGCCTGGAGCATAAATAGGCTTTAAAACAGAATTATCCCATTTCCTTGTCACTGTTTATTTGTTGTTCATTGTCAGTTTTTCTTGCTTTTACATCATATCACTCCACAACTGATTAGGATTCATCCCTCTTTGATAAGATATTTTATGATCACTGCTTTTTTGGACTCCACTCCATTTGACTGGCACACAAACACACTCAGATCTCTTACTGGGTGCCAGCAGCAGACCAGGTAATGATGGTTATTTCAGTTTCCTCTACGCCTCGATCACCGTTAGTCTCACACAGAGAAAGATTATCTCCTCTTCTCCTCCTCTCCTGCCATGTTGCCTTGTTTGGAGAAGTGGCAAATAGGAAGTTGGCCGCATAATCTCCTGTTGGGTATCAGTGGCGTGCCACTCACAATCACCCCTTGGATCCTCAAATGGGGATGCAAGTACACACACATACATTTGTATAAACACACCTGCACAGAATCATATGTTGAGCAACAGAGGAAAAGGGAAAAAGAGACAGTGATGGTGAAGAGCAAACACAAGTGTCAGAGGAAACTGAGCAACAAATAGACAATCAAGCATGAAAAAGGAGAAACAACAAACGGAAAGTAGAAAGGAGGTCTAAACAAAGACATAAAACATAATATGTCTGAGAAGTTTCCAAAGAAGAAAACTGAGGAGAGAAAAATGAAAATAGATGCCAGCAACAACAGGGAGACCTGCTATAGCACCTCGCTTCAGTACAGGAGAGGAAAATCCCCGACTGGAGATTACACATTGTGGCTCTGAAATTGCAAAAGGTAGCCATAGAAACTCCTGGCAAGAAAGACACAGAGAGTGTGTTGATACAGCAAACAAAACAAAATTGAAGATGAGACTGATATCGTTGTTGAAAGCCATAAAAACCTTTTTATCAGATGTGTACTTGCATGATGTTTAGTTACACAGCTGAAAAAATAGCTTTATAAACGCTGATTCCTTTTTTGGTTTTTTTTTGTGGATGGTGCTAATTCTCGTTAATTTATATCCACCACCTGAGTAAACTTGTCGCAGTAATAATATGACTGACTCCGATGTATGTACAGAAACAGGAGGAGGAATTGAATGAAGGTTTCCATGTTTCCTGCTGAACTGCACAACGTCTCGATGTGTGTAAAAGACACAAGACTAATCACTCTCATTGTGGCCTATTTCCATGGTAACTCTCCACCGAGCGGTAATTTAGCCCTGCTAGCTAACGACATAGAGCGAGTCATTATCTTAGCGCCAGGCTAGGGCCTCCTATTTAATGATTCACACCATGAATGAACAATTAGAGGACGATTTGCTGGCCTGGGTGGGGGAGAAACAGAAGAAAGACACCTTTAAAGTGGGAAAAAGGAGACGTGTCCAGTATGTGGTCACCCTTTTGATTTGTCCAACCACACATCCTTGTAGCAGAATATTGCTTTCATGAACAATGACATTAATACTGCAGTTATTCAGATCAAAACTTTTTCTATCCCTGTGTGTATTTTAAGAGACAAGTCATGAACTACAAATAAGCAATAATATTTTATTGGGACTGCATAGTTTATTTAGAATAGAATTTCCCAAATCTAATTCTTAAGATCAACTATCCTGCAACTTTTAGATGCACCATGGTAACCAGACGTCTACAGAGTTCAGTTACATGGGAAAAGGAAATTCAGCCATTTGATTCAGGTGTGTTGGAGAAAAGACGCATTTAAAAGTTGCAGCATAGTAGATTATCTTAGGTTGATGTGGAATAATAAACATGGATTGCTTGTTTTGCTTCACTTTAAGTTGCTGCAGTTAATTAAACAAAATCCAACAGACACGATTGTCTCTGACAGGGATCTTACACTTTGGTCCTTTAAGGTCACTGGCCTGCATGTTTCAGATGCTTCTTGCTCCAAAACAGCTGATCCAAACAAGATGGCTCAACAGCTTACTGAGTTTTGTACAAGCATTCAACAAAGAGGCATCTAACAGAACAGTACAGGGTTTTACATTCACAGTCCATGATGTAATAAATCATTTTCCAACTTGTTCTCAGATGTGAAATGAAATGTTGAGGGTGAAACGTAGACATCGGAAATGGAAATGCAAATATTTAAGACATATTTCGGACATATTCAAACCAAATCAGAGATAGAAAACTAGACCTAAAGAAGAAATCCTGCTATGTGGCCATAAATGTAGAAAACGGTCATATAAGGAAATTTCTGGTCGTTCTTTTTGTTGGGTTTGTTGCATGGTTTAGAGAATTAAAGAAAAACAAGACCTAGTCTGGATACACACTTCCCCAACAGTATTCTTTCTATTTACGGTTCACACTTCTTTCTCCCTCACACAAACACACACACACACACACAATACCATCCAGACTACAGCACAACAACTCCCCCAAGGTCAGTGTCCTATTCAAACTGTACTGCGGTGTGTGTCTGAGTGTGTGTGTGTGTGTGTGTTTCACTTCTCTCTCTCTCTCTCACTGTCAGACCTTTTGTGTGTCTCCTAAAGAAGCTGTCAAGTCGTAATGTTGAAGGGCTCACAGGAGGGACAAAAAGCATACTTTGTTTTGTTTTGTTTGCCTGCCGTCGTGTTTCATTTGAATGTGTGAGTGGAGTGGGAGAGTGAGAAGCAGAGGGGGAGAGTGAAAGGTAAAGAGAGGCTGGTGAAAGTGGAGTATTGGGGGGGCTAACATGTAATTTACTGTTTGCCCCACTCCACTGTACATTGTTTTAGTCATGCTAATGCTGCTCTTTGTTGGGCTGTAGAGATAGCCATCAATCACCTGTCAGATGGTTGAAACAGAGAGTGAGAGAAAAAAGAGCCCCCCCTCATCCTTTTCTTCTTCTTCTTTTCCTCTGCTACCTAGCAGACTTGGGGGTCCAGGGAAAGCCTGGCAGCTGGATCTGGATCTGGAGTCCAGGTGAAAGATACAGGGAAGATTTGAGCAAATCAAAAATAAGGAAAAATAAAAAAAATCTGCCAGTCAGTTTTTACAGCTTCATGATTGTCCGTCTCCGGTGACAAAAAGTCTTCTTGGTTGTTCTTGTTGTTGCTCATGTCAAGAGGCTTTGAATAAAAAGCATCTAATTGTAATATGGCACCTCTGGAAACTTGCTGTGCCACTCATAGTTGTTGGCCGCTGTCACCAGAAGACAAACCCTTCATTATGCTAGCTAATGTTAGTGCTAAGATAAGCTAACAGACCCATTAGTGCCAGTTCATTTAGCTCGTTAGCCAAAGCCTCAGGGCTGATGACATTCATTATATATCATTAGTGCACAATTAACATGTCTCACTCTGACACCGCTGCTCCCAATGTTACACGACACTTTTAATCATGTTTTATGAAATGTTTCCACTGGCGTGACATGATTTATGAGTTTTACATGACATAGCTTTCATTACATTAACCAGCTGTGATCATAAAGGGTGGAGCAGAATTATTCACTGTCTAAAGTCTAAATTCTGCTCAGTCCTCCTGATTGACAACGGGCATAGAGTTATTTTATACATTTACCCACATTTTACTGGCTATTTCCTTTAAATTTTAAGACATGCAGGTTAAATTCTATGCCATGCTGTTTACATATTTAGATGATTACAGAATACATAAGTAATTGCAAAAAAAGGGAACTAAAATGAGGTGAAGACAGATTATTCGTCACTTTACAGTCCATAGTTACCGACCCTCCTGACAATTCTTATCAAGAAAATGGTTGTAAAACTACTATTCCGTAAGTTAATTAATTTAAAGGGATTAATAATTGTTCACATTAGTTTACTTTATGTGTAACATAAGAGTGTCTTTTGTTACTCAGGAGGAAACTGATTGTACTGATGTGTTTAAGGATCTACACCACATAGAATTCAGTATATGTTGAGCCTGACTAATTCTATACAAACAGCTGATGATTCCCTCAACTTAATGGAGATGATCACTGTGCAATACTTAATTGAGCAGCTTTTCTTTCTCTTTTCAGTGTCACATGATGTCCTAGGCTTAAATATTTCAACGTATTCTTGGATTCATTCAATAGCTTATACCTGCTTTCTTTTTGCAGGGAGGTGTGGCCAATCACCTGCTGTTGGGGCAAAGGTAAGGTACAGTCTGGACAGTTCACAAAGTCACCAAATGCATTGTTTAACTTCTCAGTGCAACAAACATAAACTATTACATCTCAAAAGAATTTGAGTAATTTGCAAGTATCAAACCAAGAATGCTTAAATTATGACACAACCAGTCCACATAAGCTGTTTCACTCCTTAATGTGGGATTGGGCACATCACTACACCTTGTAGTGATATTGATACTAATAATAATAATTATAATAATAATTTATACACACACACACACACACACACACACACACACACACACACACACACATATATATATATATATATATATATATATATACACATACATATACACACGTGTGTATATATATATATATATATACACACGTGTGTATATGTATGTATATATATATATATATATATATATATATATATATATGTATGTGTGTGTGTGTGTGTGTGTGTGTATAAATTATTATTATAATTATTATTATTAGTATCAATATCACTACACCTTGTAGTGATATTGATACTAATAATAATAATTATAATAATAATTTATACACACACACACACACACACACACACACACACACACACATATATATATATATATATATATATATATATATATATATATATATATATATACACATACATACATATACACACGTGTGTATATATATATATACATACATATACACACGTGTGTATATATATATATATATATATATATACATATACACACGTGTGTGTGTGTGTGCGTATTTATTCTGGGTTTTTTTTGTTTTTTTTATTCCGTAGATAATACATACCTAGATTTGCACTTTAAAATTTTGATATACTGTATCTATATTTCATTATATTTCCACTATTTATTGACAAATAGACTTGGCAGGCGTGTTAAAATAGATTAGAAAAGGTTACTTTTCAAAAACTCGAAAACTAGAAAAAAGTGATTTTATTAATTGGAGAGTTATAACATATCCACATTCAGCATTACATGGTTCTAACATGTTAAATGCTTGTAGGGAGGCAGAATTAGGTGGATAGTGGTGTCACACTTAAAATAATCATACTACAGATCTGTGTTCAAAGAATATTTCTGACAATTGTTACCACTAAAAATATTAAAATATACATAAAAGCATGTTGGCATCATGTTTTGTGAATGCACCTTTACAACAGCAGGCATCGTGTAATATTATATTTAACAATTATTGTAAAATGTAGACTTTCTTGTTTTGATTATTCATACCCACCCACCCACCCATATATATATATATATATATATATATATATATATATATATATATATATAAATTAAGTAGCCTTTTGTAAAAAAAAAACAAAAAAAAAACTGAAACTAAATTATCATTTTATAACAATAAATGTCCAGAGTCAGCAGTGTTTAATTATAACATTTGCTTCTGTATTTCTTAGTCTTTGATCCAGCAGATGTCCTTGTGTATTTGTTTGTTTTTCTTTTATCAAATGTATTGCTTCAAAAATTCTTGTTCAAGAAAACTTCCAGAAATTCTTGCTGTTCAAAGATCTAAGAACACTTATGTGCCTAAACAGTCTGTCATCACCACATCCAAGCACACAAACAGCACTACCCTCTTTTTTTCCTCCCTATCACATTCACCCACCCACTGATCCACACACAGAGACATAGCGAGGAGTATTGATTTTGCTGTCTCCAGGCTGTTGAGTGTGTGCATTTGTGTTAGTGTGTGTGTATAAAAGGGATTAAGGCCTAGCTCGGCTGAGATACCATCAGCCATCAACCCTGCTAGTCCGCTTCGGGCTTTCCCGGCTGCCACATTGTCTATTCTGCTCCGCTATGTGAAAAATGTTGAATATCAACAATGGCTTTCAGTGGTGTATTGTTGAGTTTTTGTATGAACTAATCTTGCCTCAGTGAAAGAGACCTAGGGCTTGGACAAAACGTCTAGAGCCACAGCATTCCTTGCTGGCTCTCCCCTTGAACACTGAGCAGAAGGCTGGGGCTGAGGGAGGCAGAGGAGAGGGGAAGGCAGGCTGGAGAAGAGGCTGGAAGAGGGAGAGCTGAGGCCGGGGTCGGAACTCCAAAGCTGGGGGGGGGGGAGAAGGAAGATGGTAGGCCAGGGGAGAATAGAACAAGTGAGGAAGTGGAAGGGCAAGGTGGGACCCATCTCAGGTGAGAGAAAGTTGAAGAATGAGGAGGCTAAGAAGAGGTTCAGCTATGACACAATCAGGATGAAGGTGTCATAACTGGGAGAGGAATGCTAAGCTTAATGTTGGAGTAGAAAAGATGGTTAGCGATGGGAAAAGTCACAGGTGGAGGGAAGATTCCAATGAGTGACAGGTGTGAAATCAGAGTAAAAAATTACTTACTAGCGCTGAGATGAAAGAACTTTAAAGCTGAGGGACCAGATATGGGGGGATGTTAGGCTTAATCTGGATAAGGAAGACAGAAACAACAAGAGATATCACTAAAGACCTAAAACAGAGGCAGGAAAAGCACAGAAAAACAAAGTAATTTCATCGAGGAGTACATCTTTCTTTAACTGCCATGGATGTAAGGCTGATTTAACAGCAGCTGACGTCCAATCAGACAACAGGATCACTGGCCTTGTCATAATGACAACCATGACATCATGACAAGGTAAGCTGACTGAAAGATTGGTGATTTATTGACTGTTGATGTTATCGATGGAGTCACCTAGAGCAGGATAAGAAGACATGGCAGCTGCTACGTCTTCTTATCCTGATCTGTTCCTTTATACTTTCACTTTCATCAGACCATAGCAGAAGGCGTCCAGGTGTGTGCAGATGTAGTATGAGTGAGGACAGCTACCTCCATTCAGGCCCTTATGGCTGCGCTGGTATTTTCATGCAGGTGTATCTGGTAGCAAAAAAGCCTGTAGTTCATGCAGTGTGTCTTTGTGTGTGTTGCCATTCCTCTCGGCATGCCTCTCTCTGTCCTGCTGGGTCTGATGGGTCTCCTGCAGAGAGGAGAGATAAAGATGGGATGCGGTCCATATGCACTATTTTTGTTTCGTTTGAAGCTGACATCTCCTTTATGTTCATCTCGCAGTTACGGTTGAGTAACATTTAGGTAAATAAGCAGTTTTCTGCAAATTTGCTTTTAGAAAATATTTATGTGAATGGCATTCTGAGCTTTATCCATCCATTCAGAGCTATGCACTGCCACCAGCTTCGCACAGATTCTGCAGAAATCAACACAAGGTGCAAACAACATGTACAAACCACAACTGGAACATCAGATGCCTTGCCGAACGCACATAAGCTGAATTTAAACTGTATTTTTCTTTTGGTGCAGCTCCACACTGCACTATTACAGTTTGATAGTGTCTTGATATTGTAGTCTATTATACTTAACAAGCTTTATAATAACTGTGAAGAAAGAGGAGTATTCTTGAGCTGTAGTTCCTAATTTCTTTTCTCTTATTGTTTGTTTCTGATTGCACAAGATGGATATCATAGTTGTTTTTTGCTACATCTACACGTTCGTCATAGCTCTGAGAATTAGCAGCTTAAGGTGTAGTATGTGCAGTAAAAATGACTTCTCTCTTCTCTTGCCAGTCCAACTTGAGTTGTTTCTGACAGTTTTCTCCAGCCTGTGTGTGGCGCTGGGGGGGGGGGGGGGGGGGGGTCTACAGGGGTCAGCTGGATTTTTGTGTGTGTGCATGTGTGTGTGTGTGTGTGTGTGACAGTTTGAGGTCACTGCCACAGAAACCTGGAACTGACAAATGGTTGGTTTAACCACTCACCTCTAAAGCACACACACGCACACACAGACGTGTGAACATCATTGCAGTCTAATCGGTGGCCCATGGTGGTTTGTCCTCTCAGCTTGAAGCCCTGTCATTCCTCCCAGCTTTCCTCACAATTACCGCTCTGAACTAGAAAATCTGCTCCAATCTAGCCATTAATCCTGAGGCCATGCCTGTGTGTGTGTGTGTGTGTGTGTGTGTGTGTGTGTGTGTGTGTGTGTGTGTGTTTATGTATGTACACGAGTGTTCTTGTGAGGACCGAAGATTAAAAAGTTAGCCAAAAGGGGAAAAAAAAACAAAAACTTTTTAAAAAAAAAAAAACCTTTTTCTTAAGTGTTTCTTCTCCATCAATGTGTTCATGTTGGCAAATGAATATTTTTGCTTCCATCTTATTATTGTAAACCAATTAGACCTTGACAATTATTTGCCTTCATCCAAATTAAAAGCAGTTTTGTTTCCCATGCGTTTCTTTGCAGGGATCTGCATGTTATTACTCTTTGTGTCTTTGCTGAAAAGATTTCCAAGAAATGTTTTGTTTTTTTTAATGATCTAACTGTACAACCTCGTCTTTGGTGCTTTGAAAAAGGGCAAAAGATTTTAGATAAATTGTAAATGACTGAGGGTAATTTTTTTTCCCTCCTTTGTTTTGTTGTCTTGTTTACAGTTTTTAAGCATCTTTGCTCAGAGATAGACTTACTGCAGAGTGCACAGTCTATTACTTTACAGGATAAACAGGATCTTCATCAGTATTAATTCTGGAAAAATACAATTCTCCTCCAACAGTGAGAGCTGTAAAGTAAGACAAATAAATGAAACTCTCACTTTTTTGTATTTATGATTATAATTGGTGAAAAAAAAAAAACTCAAAACAACATCTAGCAATCTAAGTGCAGCATAGAAAATAACCTGAACAAACTCGTATAGAAACAACTCAGTTTTAAGTGTGATATACTGCAATAGATTTATGTTCATGTAAGGTTATCAGTTCCTCGGTCCTCTAATTTGTCTTCATTATAATGACAAATGACTTTCCTCACATGTCAGTAAAACGCATAATAAAACCTCAGGTTCGTAGACTTTTGAATAATCCAACTGAAAGTCCTGACAAGAGCAGCAAATCCAGATGATGGCAGGAGTGTGTGAGGTGGGACGAGGGGATGAAGCGGAGGAGAGAACACTGTGGTCAGAGCAGGATGTCGTAGGCGGGCGGGGGGGAAGGTTTTCATTGCCTAGGGGGAAGGCAGGCCTGACTGGGCAGCAACAGAGATGCTTAGTGCCGCCTGGCTTCCTCCTAAAGACCCGGCCTCCTTTCCCCCCTTGCGCATCTCACTCCTGTGTCTCCTCTTTCTCCTCTACCACCATTCTCTCCATCACTTCCCTCTCTCCTCCTTTTGTTCCTTCCCTCCAGTTCCTCCTGCCTGGTCTCTTTTTCTTGCTCTATTCCTCCATTCCTCTCACTTCCTTTTTTTCCCCTTTCTCCTTTTTCTATGCCCCCCCCCCCACGTCTGGGCCATTACAGACACTCAGGCGGGCTGAGAGGTGGGGGTGTGTGGCTGCAGTGGTATGATGGGGAGATTGAGAAGGCACAAAAGGCCTGAGATGCAGCGGTCCAACGAAAGTGGCTGGCTTTGAAAAGAAGCCGGACGGTTTCTTAATGCAGCGAGTGGACGGACACACTCGGATAGACAGACAGAGCAGACTCAGCCCTTTATCCTCATCCTTTAGCCGATGCCTGTTTTGGCCAAAAAAAAAAAGCACATCATTTGCGGTGTGCCGTTCCCGCTACGCCTGATGTTTTCTCAAATGCATTAAGATGTGATGGAGGGATAGGTGGAAGGAGGAGGAAAGGAGGGTAATACAGCTGAAGGCCAGACACTTAAGAGGCTGAAAGAGAAAACTTTTTTCTGTCTGTAAGAGGGGAGGCATGCACGGGGATGGAAAGGAAGAGCGTGCATGCGTTTTGCTCAGAAGTTGCTGTTTTTTTAGGTGTATATTAAGACTTTCCACATTAGTGTTTTAACTTTCCTGCTGTGAAGCCGTTGTTTGGTTTACTGAAGGAGAAAACATCGACAGTGAAGTTGGATGCAACACATTAACAGAGCTGACAGTGCTCATTCTAGGTTCATAAGACTAAATGGGCAGTGTACCCCCCCCCCCCCCCCCCCCCCCCCTCCCACCACCACTAACAACCAAAATGATCAAACGTGATCAAACTGTGATAGTTGTTATTGAAAACCTGAAGCTTTTCTTGCAGTTAAGTGATCAATAAAATAAACTAGTAAATAAAACAAGTTTACAAATCCATAAGTTTGTGGTGCTAATCTTGGTGAGACAACATCAAATATAGGCAGCACTTTGGGAAAAAAAAAATGCTTTAGTCGTAAACAGATGAGCTGAATGGATTTACTGTCCAGCTCCCCTTTTTTATCAGCCTAATTCTCAGAGCAATTATGGCCGTTTCTATTCAGCAGTATTATTTCAGTCAGATGGGAGGGGTTCCTAAATCATATTTTCTGCCTAACGTTTATTTACTTGTGTTGGCTGTCTCTTTGTTGTGGGTTGGTGTAGGAGTATTATTATGGATTTGGCTCTAAGAGCTTAGCTGGTCTGCGATTCTGATATCAGCTGGACTTTGATCAAATGCAACAAGCTTTAAATCCACTTTAATCAGAGCTGTGTTAGTTCACCAACAAGGAGATTTCATGACAGCTGCAGCTCAGGGACTTTTTCTGAGCAGCTTGGGAATAAATGCATGCTTAACAACGCTTTTGTTTATCCTAATAAACTTTAATGAATAGTAAGTTGCTCTAAAGACATTATTTGAAAGTGAAGGATGAAAACTGGATGGAAAGGTTTGATAAAATGCTGGATTAAAAACACTTGTTATTACTAATTTATTTGTCTTGCATCTTGGCCTTTATTATAATAGCCACAAGCACACAGATGCAAGTATGTCAGCTCATACTTATTAAAATGAGACTTTGCAAAGATATCGAGTGAGTGCTTGTGATTAGATTTTATATTTATGACCCTCATACAACATATAGAAACATTATACACAGTGAGTTGCAAGTAGTGAACCGATTCTGAGTAGTAATTGCAATAATGTTTTATAAATAAAGCAGGACTCTCACAGATGATGTGCAAAGGTGAGGATGGATTTATGTGACAAAGAACATCATTAAAGATAAGAAACACGACAGCTCTCTGTAAAGTTGCTGTTTAATTGTTTCAGTAATGTTGTAAGTTAACAATCATTATTTGTTTACCTACCTTGAGACCACAGATGGAAATTAGCTGATAGTTAAGGCCACAATTGCTACGTTGACATGGGAGTTTTAATTCCTGTTTAATTCAGAATAAAAGTTAATTACACTTTAAACTGATGAAAAATGACCATGTAAACACTGAATTCCTAATGCAAATTTAAATACGGAATTAATTCCGATGTGTCTGGTTTATTCGCATTTTAATTCCAAACTATTTAATTCCTCCGTCATGTAAACCTTAATTCTGTTCTAAGTTAATTCCAGTCGTTCTGAGCATGCTCATTACCTTGTCCTGTCCGATGGTGCGCGGTGTTTGCCTCGGCTGTTCAGTGGTCTATCTTTCTTCTTCTTCTTCTGAGTTGCTGCAGAAAGTTTAGTGTTGAGCTGGTACTTCAAAATTATAATGAAAATAGCAGCGAAACTGGTTCTTATTATGTCGTTTTTACAAGTTAAGACTGGTAGGGACAAGAAGCAGAGCGAACTTTGTTTATTTCCGGTATACATCCCATGTCACGTCCAATCATAACCCTTCCCAACCCGCTGAATTAAGTGAGGATGTGTTTCATGTAAACGTTCATTCGGAATTAATTCTTTCATGTAAACTTGTAGGAGAATATGTTAATTCCGCATTATTTAATAACAAATCAAAAAACATAATGTAACCGTAGCCATTCAAACCAAGATAGTCTGGGGGACTCTGTTCAAATGGGCAAATTCAGAGAAACAATTGCACCTTTATATAGTTTGCACTGCGCTTTACTCAAGAAGACCAAACCCCCTGAACAAAGTTATGCCTTACAATAAGTTCTTACTAGGGCTTCATTCCCTGAAATAACCACTGACCAAGAAGCAGAAAAACCTGCTCTTCGATTGACCGGGATCAAAAGCGACTTGTTCAAAGCGAGTTAACAATGTTGGAACAATAAATTTATGCATTCTTGCAGTTTCTGTTTTTACTTCAGTCTTCAGACCTAATAGGGTGTTCACAAGAATCTGCCCAGTATGAGGAGTTCTGCTTTTCAAGTTGACATGGTGCAGGGAATTCCACAAAATGATCTCTTTGGCCCATGTTAAATCAACCCTGATCTGTTTCCATGGGTTGTACACTCAGAAACCTCTTGCAACAGGGTATCATTAGCTGAGTTTCTATTACATTTTTTCACAAAATAAAAGCACAATTTGTGAGTTTCGACAAACAACTGCGATTTGCATTTCTCGTAAAATCTCATGAGAGGAACGAGGTTTTACTAGAATTGCGGCTTATGCAAGGTAGTCACGTAGCGTCATTCTGAGGTTTTCTATTTGCTGCGGAGAATTTGCTATAGCTATTCGAAGCTTCACTGCCTCAATCTCTTTTCTAAAATTCTTATATTTGCTGTTGTTTGTTCCACATGACCGCCCATGTCATGTCCGGGGACACGTAAATGCAAAAAATGTTTCCATTATACTCGCAATATATTTCTATATCAAAACGTCTGAAAAACTACCTAATTAGAGCGTATTTTTTTATTTTTATTTTATTTTATTTTATTTTTTTCAAAATCTAGGTGTTTCCACTAGGGTTTTTCTTTTTTTTTTTCATGTAGTTTTTGCACAAATTTAGGTGTAATGAAAACGCACCTATTTTTACCTTGAATTATCTTCACAAACATAAATCATTGAAATGTCTCACCTTTTGGTGAAACTACTTTTGAGTCTTTCTTTCTCAAATAACAATATGTATACATTATTAAATTTTACTTTTCATATTTTACCATAACAGATTCATGGCAACATACCACTGCTCCATCTGCAAAATGTGGCTGTATGGGTATTAAACCACAGTGAGTGTGTATATTAGCACAAGCATGGGGTGGACAATGAAACAAAGAGGTTATAAGGATGAGAGGGGATGGGCTTAATGCAAAACAATAGGTTTTTAAGGCTTAAACTGATCTGCTGCATACCTACAACGACAGCCAAACACACACACATTGATGCAGGCAGGCACGTGCATGTATACAGCAACCCTAATCATTGTGAGCACGTGCCAACAAGTTACACACACACACTACACGCACAGCTGGGATAGCCAAATCCAGCCAGCCCTCTTCCAAGTCTGACCAAGTCTGTCCAGTATAGACACACACACACACACACACTCACGTACATACTGCTCAACAGCCAAAACCTTGTGACGTCCAGGCCAACTCCCCATTTAACACACACACACACATATGTAAAGTGTGACCACACAGCTTAGCCCCCCAGTAAGAGCCACACAGGCGACACCACTGCCTGTTTAAATGTGTGTGTGTGTGTGTGTGTGTGTGTGTGTGTGTGTGTGTGTGTGTGTGTGTGTGTGTGTGTGTGTTTGTAGCGGTCAGCACTGAGGCCTTTCCCTTGGTTGGGGAGTATGGATGGAGGGATGAGAGGAAGAGAGACAGAGAAAGAGGATTAGAGTGATATGGAGACAAAGAACGACGATAGTTTGTTGCATTTTTTCAGAGGATTTTATGGAAAAGCTGATTTGGAGTCTGCCACCAACAAACAACGATCGGAAATGTGGGGTTTATTACTAAACCAGTTTGAGAATTTGCAAGAAGTTTAACAACGCCAAAAGTGTTTGATACTTTTCCGTTGTATATGAGTTTTCACGAATCCTCAATCAGCATGTTAACATTGTGTATTTCAACAGAAACATGATTTAGGAGCTAATTTGGTTTTGGTGTGCAGGTAGTGTGTCAGTGCATGTTCAAGCTGTACACCGTATAGACTACTTAACACTAGTTGCTGTTACTGTGTCAATAACATGTTTGTATGTTGATATTTCCTTCTCTGCCACAAGGCTTTACCATTTTCAGTTTAGTGTTTTGTGGTGCAGATACATCAGGATGATAAACTTAAAAAAAAACCATAAGTCATCAGTATAGCAAAACAAGTGAAGTGATGTGTTAAGAACATGCAAATGCACCCAGTTGACTGAGTTAATATGCTTCTTCTTTAATCTTTAACATTAAAAAGTGGTGTGTGGACCACACTGGGTAGATTTACATGAATATTTTGTGAAGAAAGATGGAGCATGAAGGGGATCAATTGTTCTGTTGCATACTGCATGTGCTTGGTTGGGGTTTGTTAAGTTTGTCGGCCAGATCAAAGCTGTTGTGTCTCACTGTCTAATTCCCTAAATAGTTCCTGAGTTTTAGGTCAGGGAGTCGTTCATATTGTACCGCTTTAGTCCTTGTCATGTGGTTTATTTCAGTTCGGGAATGATGTGCATCATTATGTGTAAAAGCTCTAAAGTAAAATGAGTTGTTGAAGCTGATTTGTTGCTGGTGGGCCTCTCAGCCTTCAGCAGAGGTAGTCACTGAGACCAAACAGTATTCATGTGAAAGAGAAGCGCTGGCATTACAGAACTCAGCTCTCTACAGATGATGCTGTTGTCCGTCAGCTGATTCTGTACTGATGTGTTTCTGAGCTTCTTCAGTTTGATCCGTGTGAGTTACAGTTAAAGAGAAACAGTGGCAACTTAACATGAACATACTTTTGACCATCATGAAAAGTCCTAATGTTTAGGTAAGCTGAACGTGGAAAAATAACCTAATGTTTAATTATGAGGTCTTATATTTTCATGAAGTGATACATGGATGTGTTACTGCTGGGCATCGAATTTGTAAAAACATATGATTTGTATCTTTTCCTGCTACAATTCTTTCTCTTTCATAATTTTTTTTTTATTATTTTGGGATCAAACTGGCAAAACTACAAATCAGTTAATTCCAGTGAAGATTGACATTTCTCTCCCAGCTTAGATCAGCGTTTCTCATTCTGGCCCTACAAGCGCTGGGTCCTTGCATCAACTCACCTGACTCAAACTGATGACAACTTGATAAGCAGTCGGATCCATATAATTTGATCAATATGTGTTGAAGCGGGATACATTAAAACCTGCTGGATTAGAGATCTTGTAGGATGCTATACAAACAAACATGCCTCCCCTTTGAATGAGTAACCCTGGCATAGATTAGCCCAGGGACCACCAACTCCAGGCCTTGAGACCTACCATCCTGAAGGTGTTTTACTGCTTCCATGAAACAACGCACTTGATTCAAATCAAAAGGCTCTCAGTAAGCCTGCTGTCATCTTCTGCACCTGCCTGTGAAGGAGCCATTGAGTGGGGTAAGGTGTGTTGCAGAGGGGAGCTCTTGAGGACTGGAGTTGGAGACCCCTGACTGCTTGGAACAGGGGTGCCCAAGTCCGGTCCTTGAGATCTACTATCCTGCAACTTATAGAGGCAATCCCTCCCTAATCAAATCAAATCAAATCAAACTTTATTTCTTAAGCACTTTTCATGCCACAGGCAACACAAAGTGCTTTAAAAGATAAAATCAAGTCATAAGGATTAAAACAAACATACCTGAATCACAATGTGACCTCTGCAGGGTTGAATGACTTGTGGATGAGGGAGTTCTGCCATTTGATTCAGGTGTGTTGGAGAAGGGATGCATCTAAAAGTTGCAGGATAGTAGACCTGGCTAAGAGGTTTTACACACAGACCTATGTCAATTGTCATTTCAGTATTGTGGATGACTGATACTTTTATTTATTTAAACATGATAATAAACCTTAAATTAACTGAAAACACAATGCAAAACAAAACTATCCATCAGAAAAGAAAGATGTTAGCTTTTCAATATTATAGGATTAAACGATCTTCTATAATCTTTAAATTGCATATTTCTAATCCATTGCATGTTGTCCTCCACATTAAACATATAAACAGTATTTATCCAACAAATGATATAGTCTCTTTTGGCATTCTTTTACTTGTTTCTGCTAAATGAGGCAATGCTGCAGCATCATAGGCTCTGAGATCCAAGCCACTTTTACAGTTTAAAGAAAATGTCACTGAAGCAGCGGGAAGTGGGAGATGCAGGCACAAGGCAGCATGAGGGGTGGAAAACAGCAGGACCAGTCTGAGTGAATGAAATGATTTAATGTTTCAGAGTCGGCCTTGCCCCCAGGGAATGGAACGATATGGGCTCCTAATTGACACCAGGTCAACTGCCTCCCTCTCTCACAAACTCACATTCTCACACTGCTTTCTGTTTCACACTGCCTCTGTTTCAGATGTCCTTCTTTCAGACTCTCTCATACATGGTCTCCACAGTGGCCCAGACCAGTCCAGCACTGGTTGGTGCTGGGCAAACAAAGGCCGACGCTGTCTGGCTACAATGATGGATGACCACCAGGCTCATATCTTTATAGGGATTTCACAGGAGTCAGTTAGTTCCCAGACTAGTTCAAGTCAACAGCCTTGTAGTGGATTCCCAAAAACTCAAAAATTGGGTTTTCAGATTCTTGAAAAAGGGACAAATGTTTTATTATTTTATTAGTCCTGAATTAGTTATTACCAGAACAGCAGTTTCCAGCAGCTTAATGCGATTAGCAGGAAGTGGAATGTTTTATAAGTGTCTATCAGCTGATACAGACAAAGCCATTGTGG
The DNA here is from genome assembly GCF_933228915.1 of Telmatherina bonti. Lineage (NCBI taxonomy): Eukaryota > Metazoa > Chordata > Actinopteri > Atheriniformes > Telmatherinidae > Telmatherina > Telmatherina bonti. Next base: position 11,010,612 of record NC_136626.1, read on the forward strand.
TTACTGTTGCTCATTTTTGCAGTGTGCGGACATATTGGGTGCCAGTTGAGAGCGTGTTTTATTCTCTTAAGGGGATTGTTTTGCTGTGATACCTTTTTTATGGAGAGGATCTCCATCTTGACAATTCAATTAGCTTTTCATTGGGCCCTTAAATCCTGCTTTCTTTGGGACAAGCAAGAACAAAGAATCTCCATCATATGCTGGTATTATTACACTTCAGTCTTAACTTTTTTGTGTAAAGAATTTTCAGACATAAGCATGAATCTTCCTGGTCTCCAGTGCTGGAGTACGACTTCTTAACCTCCCCAAAACTCCTGGGAAATACAATTCATGCATTTGGAGATTTTTCATTTTGTTTTATTAAGTGATATATTAATTATTAAAGCTACACAAATTGCAGGAAAGGCCTGTTAATCCTAAGGAGGTCACAATTAAAGCTTTTTCAAATAAAAGATATAATCATTTTTCTCCAATATTTCGAGGAGATTTTGAGAATTCTCCAAAATAGTTTGGCTGATTGCCATTTTCAGTAGATTAAATGAAGAAGTATTATTTAACTCACCAGTTTATGGCATTTCCATGTTTCTTGATTGATGCCTTTGCCCTGCTACCATTTTTTGAACCTGTGTCTTGCTTAAGTTTCAGACTACAAATCACATGTCGTGTTGCTGTACTGCTTGCAATAATGTTAAAGTTACAGAGTTTCATGAACCTTCTCACATAGTATAAATAATCCAACTTTAATCTGTTAACAATGATTTCAACTAAATCTGAAAGTTCTAATGTGTAGCTGTGGGTCTTATATGTTTATGTTGGTGTGTTTATCGCATAAATGGATCTGACTGCAGCAGGGATCCACTCAGATGTAGCAGAGCATGATAATTATTATTCCACAAATGAGTGCTCTTTTACACAATACATGCAGTGCAAACAGGAGAAAAAAGGTATGCATTCCTGCTTTTGCTATTGGCATCAGCTTGATAATTGCTGAAGCATCATGCTGTTGACACAGGTGCTGTTTATGCCATTTAATCACCTGGTATTATCTTAGTGTTGTTCTCAGGGTTCCTCTACAGTACTGTATAATGTGGGAGCTGACCAGAAGCCCCAGCAGCTCCACCTGCAGTTTGGATTTCACTGATTTTCTCAGAAGACTTTTCTTTCTTTAATATCAGTTTGAGTTACCTCGCACATTTAGGAGAGATGATTCCAATGCTGCACTTAAGAGACCTTGTAAATATTTGTGAAAGTAAACGAAGAAGCATCATGTTTTGCATCTCCAAATAAGATCCAGTGAAGTTAGGAGACCTGCAGATGGAGGCCGCGGCAGGAGGAGAAAAAGAGTGCAGGTGTCAGCAGCGACGCTAGCAGATGATCAGCTCCCTCCCCAACATTTTCAACCCTCAGATTTATAACATGCAGCACGAAAACACGTCTCGCACATCTGAGCAGCACCGAAGTGGTATCTAATCAGATGCCAGAGGAGACGATGGTGTCAGAGCTTAGAGAAAACACGCTGATTCCCCACCCGCTGTATTGTCACTAAACGCTGCTTCTCACTATGGACTGTAAATGATTTAATTTGAGCGCCAGATGTGGCGTTTAGATTCTGCTTGTGCTCGTTGAGAGTGGCAGAGGGAGGAAGGGAGCGATGGAGAGAGGGAGGGAAGGAGAATGCGGAAATGACAGGAAGGAGAGAAACGGCTTGGCAGACCGACAGTCAACAGCAGCCCAGGCACTTGACAGAGCTTTCAAACACCATGATTGTGTGAGTGTGTGTGCTCCTGAGTGTTTTTTTTCCACTTGTGTATCATGACAGCTGAATGAAAATCAATCTGCTTCTGCATCTGCCATCTTGAGTGTCGGGAGCACAGATGGGCCTTCCCTGTTACACTGAGCTTGCTGGCAGCCGACCAACTTAGGTTTTTCTACCTTTTCCTTTCTCTTCTTTCCAATTTTAGTGTTCCTCTCTCCTCTCCTCTCCTCTCCTCTCCTCGATATTCAGATGCCAGCTTCTGTGGAAGAGTTTTTTTTTCCCCTGCGTTGACATCTCCAAGTCAGTCTGACAGCAGATGTTTGTGGCCTTTCGGAGCAGCAATCTGGGCTTTAATCACCCTCATTGACGGCTCAGAGGGTCCCTATTGCAGCTCTGAATGGCAAATTAAAGCGTTTTTAGATAACGTTGGTAATTGGCTAAATCGTTTATAAGCCTGGAGATCACACTTTTAATCTTCAGCCTAACATGTCGGATCATGAAACCGAGACAGATCTCATCCGTGTGTATCTTGTGGCACGTTTCCTTGCCACTCCATCCCATTTTGGTTTCTTTCCGGATGCGCTACAATATGTTTGATGCTTAATGATTTGCCCATCAGATTAGCAAACACTAATCGTTCTCTCTGCTACAGTTTGTCTCTGTGTCAGGCTTCCCTGCCATCCTCTCTCTTCTCTCATCTCCCAAACCCATCTCATCTCTTGCATTAACTCCATTAGCCTGGTAATTGGCTCTTAAAGCAGCGTTCACAGACTTCGAAGGCCACTTAATGTCCATCTTCTTTCCTCCATTCGCCCCTCTGCTCCTCAGTCGATCTTCTACCTTCCTCAGTAAATAGTATTAACTAGTCCTTCATAGAAATCTGAGGCCATATTAGTGTTATCCTCTCCTCTCAGCCTATTGCCAGGCTTATGAGTCCCGATCATTGAAGATATGACTAAGTGGATTTTTTTTTTCTCACATCACTCCCAAATGGGGCTCCAAATACACCCCAGCTGTTACAGATGAATATGTAAATTTTGCATATGGAGATCTCCCACCATTTTTTCACTAGCCCAAGAAACCAAATCTGTATTTAAAAGATGTGGATGTGGAAATTCATCATTGCAGTCTTCCCTCTCCTCAATGTGCCCCTTTTCATTTCCACATAGAAGATTAAATGTGAATTCTCCTGAGTGTTTGGCCAACGGAAATTTTTCATCCACATTTATTTTAGGAGGCTTAGAAAAATCCTGGATTGGCTTGTTTTTTACGGAAAGGTCCACCATTTAGAATTTGTCAATTTAAGTGAAATAAATAAAAAACATATTTAATTAGTGGATGGTTCTGCACATTTTGACAAAACATAATTGATTAGAGGTAATGTAATGTAAAGAAATCATTTTAATGATTATTGGCTTAAAGTGAAAAAAAAAGTTCTCAGGAGGAAAATAACAATGTTATTGTTTACATGTGTATGATGTTTGTCATATTCAGGAAATTCATATTGATTTCTAAAATAATAATTTTAAATGGGAGATTGTAAAAATAGCTTTGTGCAGTTAGAAATAAAATTGCGGATGCAACACAGTGGTTGCACAGAAATATATAAACAGTCCAGAAACACTCTTTTAAACCATGTAAAAGCTCCCTGTATTGTCCTGATTGGGATGCACTTGTTGGCATTTCCATGGGCAAAAACTGGGAAGGGTTCCAGAAACCTGCAGGTCATCAGCCTTCAAGGACCAACTTTGGACACCTTTGGTCTGATGAATTTACCTGTGCAGGTAATAGTTCACATTGAATCTCACATCACACAAAAGGCCACATATCCCTGACTTTGAGCACAGTGCATATGTATATCTACTCAATCTGGGATGTCCAAGTCCATCCTTGAGAGCTATCCTGTAGCTTTCAGATGCATACTTTCTCCAACCCACCTGGATCAAATGGCTGAATTCCCTCATATGAATGTCATTCAGCCCAGCAAAGGCCTGATAATGAACCATACATTTCATTTAGGTGTGTTGGAGAAGGGATACAACTTAAAATTGCAGAAATACTAGCTCTTGATTCTAAACAGTTAATCATCTTAAGTGCCATTTATGCTCAAAGCAGAGGACGGAAATGCAAACGGATTGAGAGTTTAGATTTTAATGAGCTTAATTTTCCATCACATGACTCACATGAAAATGGAGAACAGTGTTGAGTTGTGTAGCTGACAAACAACTAGTAAAAAGAAGAAACCAGACAAAATAAAGAGGAATAAGCAAACATTAACAACTTTTACAGAGAGTTTGTGTGAGTCCGTCCGCAGCTACAACCACAACCTGTGTCACAATGTGGAAGTGAACTCACTAGTGGCTGAACTGACTTTGTAACCATGGCAACGTAAAAGATGCATGGAAGTATGAGGGGATGACAACGCTTTAATCGGACGTCCCATTTATGTTTACGAATGAACAAAAATGCACTTTTAGTGATCATTTCTCCAATCTGCCAGACACAAAGATTGTGCTATAACATGAACAACCAGGCAGTTCAGACCTTACAATTTTATGTGAAAAAAGTTAAATCTACTGGAAGAATCTAACTATCCTGTCACTCAGTGAGTACATTCGAGTCATCTTGAAGTTCCAATTTCTGTCATAAAACACATAAAAATGAAAAATTGCAGCAAGCAGACAGACTGTTGTCTCCACATATTCAGTCGTTGCATTAGCTAGTAGCTTAGATATAGCATCATGTTTATATTGTTCTTTTTCCTCTCAGTTTTGGAAACAAACACTGAACTTTCATTTATCATCTTTCGTCTTCTGTAAGCTGCTTGGTGATTATTCTTCTAGCTTATTACTTTCAGATGTTGTCAATATTTCGACATCGATAGAGGCGACGGAAACATCAGGCTAAGCAGGTACCGAGGCACAGAGCGTATCCAGCACAAACATTTCTGTGGTTGTTTACACTCTTTGATGGTTTTTATTAATCCTTCAGATTTGTCCTTTGCTTCTGTGTTTGTGTGCTATTTCTCAAAGTTCCTTTATCTGTTGTTTGAAACCTCGGTGGGTCTTCAGAGGGATTTTAGAAACAGAGTAATTAGTTAGCGATAGAGAAACTGTTGGTGTGAAATGATAGCTGCCACTGCATTTCCACCCCCCCACATACCCACCCCAAGAGAGAGACAAATCAATCAATAACCTGCTGATTTATTTCACGTCCTTATCGTCTCATTTAATTGCTAGCTCTTTTGTATCTGTTGAGTCTTGGGGGAGGTTGTGGTGGTGTGGGGAAAATACATTTAGCAAGAGGGGAGGGATGTTGCAGAGTTGATGGAAGATGTGCACACTTTTTTTTACGTTGTGCGATTGTGTGGCCACGTTTTGCAGCGAGATGTTTGGAGATGCTTTATATTTACTACTTCAACACAGCCTCCATTGGTTTGTAACTCTGAAAGAAGAAAACACACACAGAGGAGGAGAGAAAGAGGGGGAAGAGCAATCCTTCAACAAATTATTAGAGAGAAAAAATTTAATTAGCAATATAAATGCCAGGCGGAGTACATTTTGTGCAATTGTCTTGCTATCTTTCCAGAAATTAGTCTTTTAAAATGAATTTGCTGTATTAATCATCTCCTGAAATATTTTTGATCACTGAATTAATAGTTTTGCATTGGGGGGCTGTGTTTTTTTTTTTAGGTATTCATTGACATAGGTGATTGCCTCTTAATTATGACAGCGTCCTCCTCCTATCCGCGCCTATTAATTCCTGTGTTGTGGCGTCGCCGCAGCCCGCTGCCTGGCCCTGTATCTACTAATTACTTCTCTAATTGAATTTGCTCTCTGTTGCCAGGCTGTTTTTTTAAGTGGCTGTTTGTTGCCGGGCCTCATTGTGTCTTTGTGTGACAGCTAGCTGCTCGCTGCATTGCTGACGGGAACAGGATGCACACTCTCTCAGTATTCATGTCTCTCCTTCTGTATCATTACCTATACCTCCCAGACCTATGTAGTGTTTCCAGGATAAATGAAGGAGGGAAATTAATTATCGAGAGTCAGTGAAACAATTACATGCCCCTCCCAACCCACCACTGCTTGCCGCCCTGCTATCATGGTTCAAGCCTATGTAGGATTGTTGTGACTGAGAGCCTGCCGCTCTTCAACCTCCCATTCAACATGGCATGTATTTGGCAGGATGATAAACAACATACAGGCTAGTTATTTAGCTGCATTTTCAGTAAAAGGAAAAAAGGCAACACAAATGATCATATAGCTTGAGACGCCTCAATGCGTAAAACTGTTTGGGCTCAGGACGGAGTTTCAGTGTCGACAGATTTGATACCTTTATACTAAGTTTAAATCAAATAACTTTATATATAAAATATGAATTCAGCCAAAATTAAAGGAAATTCTTTTTTTTTTTTTTTTTTTAAATAAGTTTTATATCAAAGCAAAACTCGACTCTTATTTCATCCATGATCTCTGGTATCACAAAGATACTAATCTGGATATAGCAATTAATCATATCATTATAATCATATAATCATATAGCTATAATATGTTTTCAAATTGATATTCCACACAAATTAAAAAATGTGCTGATAAATTACTTGTCTTTAACAATATCAATATATTGATTAAAACACAAATAAAATAATTTGCAAATGATTTGAGTTGAATATTGAAAGTGAACGTGTTACTATAATGTGAAAAGTGGGACTAACGTGCACAAGCTGGAGGAACATGTGCAGCTAATTCAGTTCACTGGTTGCAGGTCAGTTAGATGATGGGGTATTATAAGAGCACCCTAGAGAGACAGAGTCTCTCAGAGCCACAAAAGGTCAGAAAAAAATCCAAATTAAGAAGTAATATAAAAATACCTCAGTGTTAATTGCAAAACCATTGAATATTACATCAGTCTACGAATTCTGAAAACATTTCTCTGCACATGAGATGCCCATGAACGTTGGTCTCTCAGGAAGCTCTGCGTTAAAAACAAATGTGATTGTCATGGAGCACCCTGCATGGGCTCAGGAACAGTTCCAGACAAAAATTTCATTGTAACACGAATAGATGCAAAGAAAAAAATGTGTAAAAGAAAACAACAAGAAAAACAAAAAACACAATCCAAAAATGCTGCTGTCTTCTCTTCTCTGAGCCAAAGCTCTTTTAAAATGCTTTCAGACTAGTTAGGAACTGGTGCAGTATTAACATAAAAGCAAGCCATGCACAGAAATAATATTAGCCTTTTATGTAGCATCCAAAATGTTCTACATATGATACATTAAGCATACTGTCCACTCTTTACTCACTGCAGCAGCAAGGCTGAGACTTATAGTATGTTTCAGTGTCGGTTACATTTCATTTATTCCTGCAGATTCACCACTGCAGACAAGATTGAACCAGTAATGATGGAAAATCCCCAGATAACAAACATTTAACTGCCTTGTCGTTCATTGTGTTGATGTTTCCTGTCTCTCTGCACTGTATTTGGAGGAGATATGGTAAGTTAACGGATTGACAAGGTTTTTACAGAAACATCACTATTTGTTTTCGTTTTATTGTAGAAGGAAACTGGATTGATTCTTTTGGTCCTGTACGTTGCAGGGGTTTCTCTATATTGTTATCCTGTGGCATGTTTTCTTGCTATTGCAGTGCATTCAGAAATACACTGAAAGTGTTTTCAGAAATATTTAGAAGGAAAGTGCTCAATGGTCGTTCCATGCCCCAACGTTACACCAGGTGCATATTTAGTCATGTTCACAGGCTTATACAAAGGTGGAAAACAGTACTTTGATTATTTTAAAGTTGTGGAACTTTTATTTAACTTTTAGTGACAAGTGAGTTACCCAGTTAATATTCATAGTACTTGAATACTATATATTCAGCTCTATATATATCTAGCACCACTTGTCTACCCACAAATGTCCAGGAGGGCTCTGACTAAATGCTGAACTTGGGGTTTAACAACAAGGATGGACAAAGTAGGCATACAGATTAGGTGCATGTTGAACCTTTGTAGGTTTACAAGATCAGGTTTCAGCATAGCTGTTCTTTTAACCCCAGATTGTGACATTTCTACACTTTGTAGACGAACACGTCGGTTTTATCCTTTCTGACAATCCATATGTAACAAGCCTTTCACCCAGTGATTACTGGGATAGGCTCCAGCTTCCCCGCAACCCTTAATTGGACTAAGCCGTTCAGAAAATGACTGACTGACAGACATATGTAACGATTTTCAGTAGATGTCAAGTATGTTCAAATTAAGGTAGGACCTTAGGGCCACTGCTTGAGAAGCAGATAGGGGAAAGAAATTGGAGCCGTTTTAAAGGTCTGAAGACCTTCAGCTGTAAACCTTTTCTGTTTGGCACAGTTGATTTTTTTGTTTGTAATTCTAATAATATAAAAGGATTATTGTGTGTTTTTTGCCTAACAGAGCTTGAGATGGGTTGCATGAAGAAGTAAGACAACTCAGAGACAGAACATACATTTCATCTTTAAATAAAGGTATTTGTCTTTTTTTTTAAGACTTAAAGATACACTAATAAAGTGTTTATTTATTTATTTAATTTCGTTGTTGTTTATATTAATAAGACAGAAATATGTTGTAGCAAACTGACCCTTTGTAGCCGCGCTTCTTGGACTTCACATCGTCAGCATTTTGTCTTCTTTCTCTCACCATCAAAAATGCTCAGAAAACATTGCCTGTTGGGAGATGTGACGGTAACATTACTGGTACCATCACTGACCCATCTCAATCAATCTCTGCTTTGGCCTCTGTGCCAACTCTCAGCATATTTCCCTCTATCCATCACCCCATTATCCTCCACTCGCTCTCTCTGTCCTCACCAAGCCACAGCCTAGTGGTCTTTATCAAAACTTTCTCCTCCTGCCTCCGTTGATATTGATCCTTTCTCTCCATCTTCATCAATCCATCTCTTTTTTTTTTTTTTTACTCCTCTTCTCTTCCTCTATTGATTCCAACCCCACTCCCTCTCTCCACTTGCTGCTATCTAGCTCTCTCTTTGTCTTCTTATCGAGGCTTCAGGGTTTATTCTGACTGCTGTTATTGACAGGCCTCTCGCTCCAGGGCCAACTAATGCATTCCTAATCCCACCTTTGTTAGTCTGGAATGCTGTCTCCCACACACACACACACACACACACACACACACATAGACATCCATACTCAAGTTATGCTATTGCACAAGTGTGTGTACAGCAGAAAAGAAAAGAAGGTGGCCACAAGGATGTTGATCCCAGCTTTCTATTTGCTGGAAACGCCATCTATCAATCAAAAAGGACCTGCTGTCTGTCTGTTTTTGTATATGTGCGTGTGCACATACAAGCATGCACGCTGGTCTTGAGTGACAGGCCGAATCGTGGCTGAAGACGTTTGATAAGCTTGTATTGTCGGTCGCCCCCCCTCCCCACCTCCTTCCACACCTCCACCTCGATAAGAAATACATTCGACTAGAGCTGATAACGGTGTCAGGAGCAGCAAAGCCTCACTCTAAAGAGACACACACACACACACACCACGCCACGAGAGAGGTGTCTTTCTTCAAACACCTTGGCTGTAAATGATACTCTCAACAAACAGCAACGACAACACCACTAAAAAAAAAAAAAGATCCAGATATGGCTTATGTGTGTGAGGCAGGGTGTGTTTGTCGGGAGGATGATGTGCGATATGGCTGGAGTATATGCTAGGCTTATTGAATAAGGTCTTAGTGATAGCAGCGCTATGTGTGTGTATGTTTGTGTGAGTGTGTGTTGTGAACAGCAGAGAAAGAATACAGTAATAGGCTTAGTGACTGAAGCAGAGTGTCAGACTTAACAAACAACACAATGTTCTCAAAGACTGACTGACAGCTGTCTGTGTGTGCGCGAGGCACACGTGAACAGATGTTTGTGTATGTTCAAGGATGTTGTGTATGATTCATTGTGCAACAGGCTTTTGCAGATGTATGTCTAAGTTGACCATGTGCTGTGCACATCTGTCCCAATGCACAAGCCCGACCTGTTTCAGATTAAAAATGTCATCTCGCAAACAAAGTAGGCCATCACCAGGCAGGAACAACTGCAGGTAAGATGCTGCTTAAGAAAAAAATCAAGTAATTACATCTGAAACAACCCCACCAAGTGAAGGAATGTCATCACTGAGGCCAGACACACCAACACCACAGGTGTCTAAAGGTCATCAGTGTGGACAGATGAATCCACTCTGCGATTAAAAATGTCGCCACTCTGAGTGGAAGCTTCGGCAGCAACAACAGAAATGAACTGAAGCAGACTCACAGCTGAGCTGTAATACTGGCACTTTTTGTGTTTTTAAACCTGAGCTCCTAAGGAGAGTCAACAGGTTATGTTCAGAGGTACTTAGAATCACATCAGCTGAAATGAACCAACAATCCTTTTAGTTTTTATGATTTCAGTCATTTTTAAACAGAAATAAGTCAAACACAATGTGACTGTCGATGGTTTTTACAACCCTGACTCGTTTTCATGACATTTATTGCCTGATGCTCAAGCTGAGAATCATTCAATTTATTATTTTTAAATAAATAGATCAATTAAAACATAATAAAATCATTAAAAAAAACACATTGAAACATGACACATGGCATTTAAAGAAAATTTAAAGTTAGTTTAATTTGTTAAAATATGATAAAATTTGAGAATCTACAACCAAACATGTCTTCAGTAAACCGCTTCAGAGCAGTACTATATGAAACATACACCCTGAGTAGTGCTACTGAAGTGAACAATATGCTTTTAATTGTTATGATCATTATTATAATTATTTAATATTTTATTTGTAAATCAATAAACATGGAAGTTTTACAAATTGACAATATGATTTGAAAATGCTTTTCTGTCTTGTCTGGTGTTATGTTAATAAAATTAATTCAAATACTGTTTAAAAGTTTTTCCATGTTGATATAGCAGAAATAAAAATGTTCTGTTTTTTGGTATTAAGAAATTGGCATAAAGATCAGATGTGATTAAAATATATATGTAAAATATATAAAAAATTATAGATTTGCAGAAAAGTAAAAACTATAAATAAAAATAATAATAAAGATACAGTGATTATCCAAAAAGAAAATGGTCAGATACACAGCATTTGCAAAAGTCGTCCAGCAGTACAGAGAAAAAACAGTGACCTGTGAAGAGATTTCACGAATAAGGAACAGGGCACAAAGTGGAGGGGACGATGAAGGAGATAAAGGAGGAAAGAGAGGGAAAGTGAAAAAGATAATGAAAGAGTGAAATTACCAGAGGGCAGGAGAAAAGAGGGTTATTGTGCATGTGCATTAACAGGGTGTATGATGAAGTTAGTTTTTTGTGTTGTGTGCAGTGACTAGGGGCTAAGGAGTTGAGAAGAGAGGGAGGAGGTGGGAAATCAATGGCAAATTACATGCGCTCGGCTGGCCCATTGTACAGTATGGCTGCTATATTCTAAAGAAGGCACTTCCAAGATGATGCAGCCAAATGGTGGATGGACTCCAAGATCATTTTTATTGATTTTGAGGAGCCATCAATAGAGGAGAGGGAGGGCAGGGAAGGAGGGGTAGGTGAGTGTATGCTTGATGAGGTTGGGATGTGTGTCACAGGACCAATACAATACCCGTGTATCCCAGCTTTTTGTCCCTGTCCACACATTAGCAACACACCCCGTCCCAATGCTTTTCATTTACATTAGTGCCTGAATGGCCCAATGAAGGACACAGAGAGACGGTGAGAGGGTTTTCCATTAAAGAATTGGCCTGGTAGCAGATGTCTGCATTGTTTGGGTTCGGGAGCGCAGAAATATTTGGTCTTGGGATTTGTGATGTGATCATCAGTGGAGTCGTCAAGTTTTCCACATCAGAGCTAATAGAACTAAAGCTATTATGAAGATTGAATTTTATGGTTGTCTTTGTGCAAAAGCAAGAGTCTAGTGATTTTTAGGTACTCTGAAATTATTGAAATGTCTGTCCAAAAAAGACTCCAGCTGCATTGCAGACAAAAAGAAAACCCAAAGTCATCCAAGAAGCTATTTCAGAGTATCTTTTATAGAGTTTTGGGAGCTATCAGTGTCAGAATGAATTGATTTGCAGTGTACTGATACAGAGATGTTGGCAGATAAGACTTTTAGTGAATAACTAAATAAAACTCACTTGCACAGACAACAAAAGAAACATTTGAAGTTAAAAAAACAAACAAAAAAAAAAAAGATAAATTGGCATTTCTGGCCCAGTAGCCTCAAATGTTGGGATGGTTCTTGAATAGAGTAGAAAGGTCCAAATTTTTCAATTGTACTGTATCTGTATGTAAAACATGTAACATAAAAGAATTATTAAAAAGTCAATCACACTGAACAGGCAGAACAAAGACAAATAAATAATTTGCTGAAGCAATGGCTGAAGTCATGTAATTTCTCTTTATTTCCAAACGCATAATCAATCTAAAAACAGTGTCAACTACAGATTATTTATAGCTACTCTGTCCTTAGGTAAATCTAACTGTCATGCCACTTTTTTCCTTCTTTTCATGACTCTTGTGGTTGAGAGCAAATGCAAGGAAAGGTTGAATGTTGCTGCTGTCAAATTTTAAGCTTCCAAATTTGATGTAGCTTCCTGTATTTTAACTTAAGTTTAAGATCTAATTAAATATTCTACCTATTATTTCCATTTTAGTATCTCCAGTTTTTGTGATTTTTTATTATTTTTATTTTTTTATTAGAAACAGTTTTACTTCCTGTGTTTATAACCAATTTGCAAACAAAAAGCAGTTTCAGTGAAAGAAAATTCAGCTCGTTGTCACACTGGCTTGAATGATGATGTGTGTTTGCACAGTATGTGACGAGCCTCGACATATGTGCACATTTGATTCTGTTAGATATTCTATATATGAGACAGCAACACGGCAGCTCTAAATGAAGCAGATGTTGAATGTTGGAGGCCAAAACATGACAGCTTGGACCTCCTCGGTTGAAGGCAAAAACACTCAGTCACTTTGCACACATACATGACGGTAATTAGAGGCACACGCTTAAGGATTAACACAGGAACATGTACCAGTGAGTAGAGAGGTGTAAACATACTCTGGCGCTATAAAGTATAAGCTGGTGATGGCAAAGGCAGATGTTGCCATCTGTTGCAAGTTCCACTCGGTTTGTTTCATCAACAGTGGAGAAAAAATGCTCAAAACAGTAGGTTGATTAAATGATTGAAAACAGATTAACATAACATTTAAAGTCGCAGCCATCATCAATTTCTCCATGAATACATTAACAGTGATATTAGCTACCAGATGCACCGACAGATCTTTAGTGTGATGAACTAGAGAAGCATCTACCTTCCTAAAATCCCCATTCAAGTCACATTTTCCTTTTTGCAAAGCTGCCAGGATCTATGTGAAATAATGTTCTGTCTATGCTCATTATACAGAGCTAGACTCTTCTTCACAGTACTGTGTCAGCTTGGGAAAATAGCTGGCTGCTACCAAGATGATTTCCTGTATGGAGGGAAAATGCCAGAAACATAGCTTTATTCTATGATAATGAGGTTGAAAGAATGAAAGTAATGTGACAGGGTCTTTCTTGGCTGAAACTCATGGATGAACTGGTAAGAGAATCTTTACGAAACAACCAATACTAAAAAACATTTTTACAAAAATTTTACAGCAGTGGAACCACTGGTTAAACATCAACAGTTCCTCTTCATCACAGAACTTGATGGAGATGGTGATGCCACACAACACAAACGGCTAAACAGCAGATTTTTATTACCAGTTAACACCCAGTGAGAGAATCCACAGGCCAGAATTTATAGAGGAAACAAAGTGTGTTCAGGCTGCGCAAACACAGAGAACATGATTTAACAGTGCAAACAGAAATCTGAATAGAGCCTCTCAGGGTGGTTTGTTCTCATCTTTACTGAATGCATCATTGCATAAGTACTTAAATCTAAACAAGGTCTATTTATTGGCAGAAATATAACAAGTCCTTCAACTGAAATGATTGTAAAGGTAATTTGTTCAAACTCATAAATATGACACATTCTAAAAAGTAGGAAGCTCTATATGTGCAGGGTGAAATATATGGAAATGTCCAAAATTATTGGTATACGGATTATCCGCCAATGTTGACATTAAAATGCAATGAACGAAATTATCGGTGTCAATTTGAACTTTTTTTTATTGACTTAACTTTTACACAACAGCACATATGATATATGAATCTTCAGCTATGTCTCCTCGAACTCAGAATGACAAAATATAAGAGATGTCTATCTATCCATCTATCCATCTATCTATCCATATATATAAACCTTTTTAAAATGTCAAACATATGTCATTGCATATTTCCTGCATATGCTGAACTTTAACTTTAAGAGTAGTTTTTTCTGACAAATAAGTCAGATAGATAGTCAGAATATCTATCTATCTATCTATCTATCTATCCTCATCTGCATATCATTCTCTCCTGTGTGCAAAGTCACTATTTTCTCTCTGTGCTTGTTAGTTTAATGGATGCCATTTTTACACCACTGAAGGTCACATCTTCTTTAGACATAACGATAGGTTGCTTCAGCCTGCTTGAAGGACATTTAACGTCACGTTTATAATTATGTACTAGTTGTTCTTTCTAAGGACTCAGAACTAGGTGTGGCATGAATGTTTTTTTCAGTCTCTGGTAACATTTAGGTCAGGAATTTAATTGAACTAAATGTGAAATTTCTTCCAAATTTCAAATTCCACTTTTTTTTTTTTCATATAGATTTCTGTTTAATTATCACTAACTTATATAAAACTTTATTCTGCACTTATTCTTGGAGTAGATCTTTTCATAAAGGTTCAGCACTATCAACACTCTGCCTTTCACACACTCATGCGTTCTTTCATATTTGCACACGGACACGAGACTGAATCAGGCAAACAGTCTTGATTTATTTTCCCGTGGACTTCAACACATTCTGCGTCTTTTAAGAGCTGGTTGTGAAATTCAACAGACACTGTTCAAATAGGATGGAGACATCAGTGAGTGTGTGTATGTGTGTGTTCTGGGAGTGTAAGTCACGATTTGCCATTGCCACAATGTTTGAGGCTTTCCTGAAACACACACACTCACACACATTATCAGTGAGGTGCGAGATTTCTCAGCCTTAAGATAAACAGCGAACATTTATGACTTTTTGACTTTGCAGCTTGTTGACTCTGTGGTTCTGACAAACTGAGTGTTTTGCTGTGGGAGACGCTGCAGGATGAAGTAAAAACTGTGTCTCACTGCACACATGTGACCAAGTGTTAAAGAAAAGCAAATATTCTTGTTCAATCAGAAACGTGAAGTGTGCTGGCGCGTTTGTATGTTCCTCAAATTGAATGAGCGATTTATGTCAGCTGTTTACATCTTTCTTACAATCTAGTCATTTTTATTCATTTTATTATTTCATCCATTATTTATTTATCCATTGATTTATATATCTGTTTATCATTGCCTGTGTACTGAAGCCTGTAATCTAAACATATTATTAAGCACATTAATGCACTCTGTTGATGTAACGATGGTCTAATAAATCTGTTAAAATGAAACAACAAGCTACATTTTATTTAATTAAGTTCTGTTTGATTAAAGATGGTTGTCTTTCTTTTTAACCAGCTACTAAAAAGACAAAGAAAAAGTGTAGGACTCAAGCTTATGTCTGCATCATGATGTGTCAGTAGATGAACTGCTGCCACTGAACAGCCTGCATATAAGCCACACCAGAGATGTGTGTGTGTGCTGAAGCATAAATGCTTTTTTACCTGTTTTTTGTTTTTTGTTCCATGTGATGACAATGATTATTGTGCCAAATAAATTACATAAAAGAAGGGCAACACATAAAGAAATCTAATTTTCCTGATTTCATAAAGGCTTGTGTGTACCTGCATGTGTCACATGTTCCAGTCTATGTAAAGGCCATGGGAATGTCCTGGTATGTTACCGATGAAGAGCCTTTTCCTTGCTAACCATCCAAGTCCATCACAGAGGTTTGATTCTGCCATGCTCATCCACAAACCTGGATAAACATCAAAAACTCTCCTTTCCCTCTCTCTTTGCTAATCAGATACCAGGCTCAGTCCCTTTGTTAGAAGACACGCCAACATACCCTCGGTGTGGACCACTGCAATCTCTGTGTGTTTCTGCCAAGCCTAAATCTTCCTGTTTCTCCTGTTGCCTCGGTGCCTCTCTGCCCTGGTGACAATGGCTTACCCCCGCCACCAGCACCGACTTATTGCATATAAAGCCTAGCTTTAGAAATACATCCATAAAGGTTCATCAGACAAATAGGAGTGTGACACATTGGCAGTTGTGCAGCAGGTCTCATATACTTGAATAAAAAGGTGCAGTAGTGCAATGCTAAACCCAGACCATGCCCAGACTGTAACAGCAGCGGTCATGTACAGTGTTCAACAAACGTATGGGGGAAAAAAAAAAAAAAAGCAGCGCTATACGAAAACATTAACCTGCCCATATTTTTAGGGGAAAAGACCTAAAAAGGAATACCTAAGTAAATTAAAAATTGCTCCAAAATAACGAAGGTCATATGCGTGTCCATAGTGTCTAGGGAAATCTGGGGGACCTAAGAGAATGTATTCCCATTGTTAAAAAGTAAGTCTGATATGCTAACAATAATTGACAACTAATCATCTTCAGCAATGATTGATTTCAGAACATTGAGACTATCTATCTATCCATATATCTTATATATATCTATATATCTTATATATAAATATATATATATATATATATATATATATCGATATATATACATATATATATCGATATATATATCGATATATATATATATCGATATATATACACACTATTCACAAAAAGTTAGGGATATTCAGCTTTTGGGTGAAATTTCACAACAAGCCTAAAATGCATTCAAACCTGTACAGGTGAACTTAATGTGATCTTTAAGCTTTTAAATGCACATGTCCAACTGTTAAATGTTTTAATAAATTTTGCACAAGTTGCTGTTCTCTAACAAGGAGCTTAACGGCAAAAATCACGGCAGGTGTGTGATCCTTGAATTGAGCAATAAATGTCCTGGTTCAATTAGAGCTGGTGTTTAAACAGTTGTCCTCATCATGCTGTTCACATTTTGACATCATGAGACCAAGACGACACCTAACAATGGAACAACAGTCCCTTGCCATTGCGATGCTTCAAACAGGACGTTCTCAGACAGAAGTGGCCACTGAGCGGAGTGTCACAGAGTGTCATCAGCAGGTTGCAAAAGAGATATCGAGAGACTGGAAGAGTCACAGAAAGGCCTAGAAGTGGACGTCCTTTGGCCACATCCCGTGCTGATGACCGCTACATTGTGAACACTGCCCTGAGAAACCGGATGATGAATGCCACTCAACTCCAGGTACGTTTAAGAGAGGTGAGAGGCACCCAAGTGTCACGTCAGACCATTCCAAACCGTTTCCATCAGCGTGGTCTGCGTGCTAGACGACCTGCACGGGTACCTGACCACACCACCAGGCACAGGCATCATCGTCTTGCATGGGCCAGGGAGCATTTACGCTGGACGAGGAGCCAGTGGGCCTCAGTGCTGTTCTCTGATGAAAGTCGATTCACACTGAGCAGAAATGATGGCCGGCAACGATGTTGGAGACGTCAGGGAGAGCGCTATGCATCAGCCACTGTTGTCACCAGGCCAGCTTTAGGTGGTGGTGGTGTTACAGTGTGGGCAGGGGTGTCCACTTGGTACAGAACTGCCCTACACTTTGTGAATGGTACAGTGACAAGCCCATACTACCTGAATAACATCATTAATCCAGTGATTGTGCCCCTACATGAACAGCACAGGCCTAATTTTTATCTTCATGGACGACAATGCTCCTGCTCATCGAGGCCGCATCATCAGGGAACGGCTGTTGGAGACTGGTGTACCTCAAATGGAATGGCCTGCACTCTCTCCAGACCTGAATCCCATTGAAAACCTGTGGGATCAGCTGAGCCATTGTGTAGAGACTCGAGACCCTGCACCCCAGAACCTCAATGACCTGAGGGCTGCCCTTCAAGAAGAGTGGGATGCCATGCCTCAGCAGGCAATAAGTTGCCTTGTGAACAGCATGAGACGTCGTTGTCAAGCTGTAATTGATGCTCAAGGGCACATGACCAGATATTGAGACGTTCAAATTTTTTGTTGTGGTGTAACTACCATTGTTGTTACCTTTTGTGTTGAATGAACTTTTTGAGATGAGGAAATCAGTAGTGCATCCTTCTACTTAAATGTCTTACTTTTATGATATTATATCACTGTAGCATGAACATATTGCATTTTCCATAAATTTCACCTGAAAGCCAAATATCCCTAACTTTTTGTGAGTAGTGTATGTATATGTACATGAAAACCTTTTTAAAATGTCAAACATATGTCATTGCGTAATTTCTGCATATGCTGAACTTTAACTTTAAGAGTAGTTTTTTTTTCTGACAAATAAGTTGTGCAAACCTAAAGTAGAACTATTATGTGCCTTTCAGTCTAATTTATTTTTATTTCTGAGACCAGAAGGGCTGGGATTGATCGAGTTATTGTCACACATCACTTTATTTTCTTCAGACCGACCCTCTCCGTAGGCTGTCAGATCAGCCTGTGGGCAAAATGAGTGGATTGAGACTCTTCCGCATTAAGCCCCGCCTCCCGCCACTGCACTACATCGGGAGCGCGCACCGCAACTGCCTTCGCCGTCATTGTAACATCTCATAAACAGAAGGATTAGGCTCATATGAACTCAATAAAAAAACTAAATACAATGTCAACACATAGCATACAGCCCTACATGTTGGAACCTGAATCAGAGCCTGAAAACAAAGTGGAAAACAGCAACCCACAGCAACGAATGCAGCAGGATGTCTCTCTTTGGTAAACTCACCAGCCATCGTTGGAAATAACTTTATCCCACGTTTTCCACCCGCCTGATGTATTTGTACATGCCCTTGTTTACCAGTAGAAGGTAACCAATCACCGAACCTTATCCCCCGGGACGTCACAAGGATTTCCAAGTAGAAAAACTCTCTAAAATGATGCGTTTTTCGTCGCCATGGAAACCGAACTGAGAGAGTGCTGGAACTCAAACTCAAACATGCATTTAGGTGATAAAAAAAACAGTGCCGTTCACATGTCTGATGAGGATTCAACACTGTAACACTGTAGAAAGCTCAGAAAACTTGAAATACCATAATAGCATCCCTTTAAAGTATACATGTTGTCTAAGCCGAACAACAGCAATCCAAAGTTTAGCAGAAATCTGAACACAAAGGGGATTTAGCTACTTGTTTCATAACTATTTTTTGGTCATGTTTTGGCATTACTGCTACTTGGTAAGGTCTATGAAACACAATTTTTCTTGTCAGGTTTCCATGTTATAACTACTTAGTAAGGTTGATTGAGCTCTTTGAAAAGTTTGGGAAAGAACTTCAGAGAAAGTAAACGAGTCTTTGAGCCAGGGGAAAGAAAGCAGGTTTAATTTTTCTAGGATGATTTGAGAGTCAAAGGAAAAATGGGCAGCAAAATTCTGCGTTTAAAATGTCACATAAGTTTTCCTAAATACCAAAAGAATAGGTTGAATTCAGCATTTTATCATCAGTTTTTATAATGACACACACTGATTGGTCTGCCAAACAAAACATTTTAAATCTACTCAAACTTGATTTTATATGTGAAGAGAAGTTCAACTTTTCCTAAAGTATTCATGAGACGTATATGCATTTTTAGATCTTGTCCACATGCATTTTAGTTATAAAGAATAGAGCATAAAAGTTTTTACTCAAGCTTCTCATTTAAGGTCAAGTTAAAGGTCAACGCCTGCAGTTAAAAGTAAACGTGAGAAATGAAACATTCATAATCATCTGTTAGTGTCCTCACTTGTATGGGAAAACAAGTGTGCATGTGGCGCATACGTATCTGTGTGTGTGCAGGCGTGTGTGAAGGTATCATCCCAGCTCGGTAGCAGCTAGCTAGCAGCTAAATGACTCTCCACACTTCATTAACAGCGATGAGGTGAGCTGCTCATCTCTTCATTGTTAGCTAGCGCTAAGCTGCAGTAATCCCAAACAAAGGGCCAGGGCCTCGCAGCAGCCAGCGTGGATTAGACCGCTTTCTAGAAACATCCGAGAGAGATCCATTCTCATTCAAATTGGCCTGTAAACAAAACCAGCAGTGGCTGGAAGAGAGATGAGAGGAGAGAGATGAGTGTATGATGGAGTGAGTTAGAAATATCCAATATGTGTACATATGTAATATGGCTGCGTGTATGCACACAAGTCATAGTGCATATTACAGAATCTGTTTTAACACTGAGTATAATCAAAGCATGTGTGTGACAGAGGCATAAATGGATAGTTTCACCTAAATTATGAAAGGACGTGTTTTCACTTGCCACTGCTGATATGAATGCATCTTGCAATGAAGTTTTCTTTGTGTATCTGTTTAGGCTTTGAAACACCTGAATGTATGTATGTATGTGAGATATTACAGCTCTTCAAAGCAATGAGAGACAATAAAATTTCACTTCTGGGGTCAATTTTGTAGAACACATTACAAACTACGGCCCTGTTTACACCACAACGTTTTCACAATAAACTTCTTCCTTTTTTGCTTTATTTGGAAAAAAGCATTTACACAACAGCAGAATGACAACTATCTCTGTGCAGAGAAAATGCAAATAGGAACAGAAATTATGGACTTCACATGCCAGGTCTTGTGGGCAGTAAAAGTATAACACACCTTCAGGTGTGCGCTGCACCCTCATAAATACAGCACAACAGAAATATTGCATGCTAACTGCTAGTTATCTGGTGCATGGAACATATGTGTCTTCGCTGACAGTATGAAAGTTTTGCTCCACCAGATAAAATAAAATACATGCAGTTGCACAAGTATGACACAGAGGCTCACCATTGTTGTTGTGCTTTTCGCGGGTTAAATAGGGTCTGAGCGCACAAGCTGATGTAAAAGACGTCAACGTCGCTTAAAGATTCTAATTCCAGTTTGCATGGACAGGACTCGCTTTGCGTTGCAAGAAAGTTTGACTCTGGAGGTTGTTGCCAAATCTTTGCAGCTTTATCCACCCAGAACCTGTAAACGTGTAAACTAGAGGCCAGAATGCAACAAAACTTTTCTGTTTTACTGTCCCAGCTTTGTCGTGTAAACAGGGCGTGTAGTCCTGGTTAACAGATGAAAAATATGTTCAGCATATCATGACACTTAGATTGATTCTTATTTCAAAGATGTTTTAAGACCTTCTGATATGGAGGGTTTACCATTATCTCTTCACTTCTAATTAAATATTTCCACCTAGTCATGTGAAAATTTGTCTGTTATTTCTTAAAAGTTAATCCTATGTTTCATAGGATTCATTATTTTTTGTAAAAAAAAAAAAAAAAAAGCATGACTTCCTAGAATCTGTGCACTCTTACTAAATCTAACTATAAAGGAAGGGGCTGGTGTGTATCAGTAATCTAATCCTTACACTTGGGAAGTTCAACAGAAGCCAGACAAAGAATAGTGTAAAATGTTGACAGATTTAACTATAAACCATAAAAATAAAAACTTTGTATATGTTCAAGTTTATATCGGAGATTCTCAATCCTGGTCCTCGAGGGTTGATACCATGCAGGTTTTAGAAGCTTCAGTGCTGCAACACACCTAACTCAAGTCAATGTTAATCAGTAGACATGTAGTTCTATTTTATATGTGCAGTTTGGGTGGATTTTGGCCACGTAGAATATTACCAGGAATAGAAACACAATTTGACTCACTTGTCAAGCATCAAAATGACTCAGCAAAGATTTCTGGCCTGAGACAATAAACTCAGGCAGCTGAGCAGAAAATCCCTAAATATGATACAATCCACATATTTTCAAAGATTAAGGGAATTCCTTAAGAAGAGATTTCTCCATTTTCCTCTTATAATCATCAAGAGCAACATTTCCTGTTGTGTTATATCTCCTCATATTTTGTTTCTTATTGGGACAACTACTCTTGTTGAATTACAACCACTAGCAACATGTTGTTGGTCAAAATACTTAGACACCCCCTGGTAGGTTGATTAATTTGTCTTGCATCCTGTCTCTTCTCTGAGTTCTCAGTAAAAGTAATGTCGATGTTGACTCTTATCTCTTGCTCTGTCACTTTCCTTCTTTTTGTGCCTCCTTTGTTCATGCCCCCTTGCATTAGTCATGGTACATGTCCAAAACAAACTGCTTGTTGATATCCAGTTGCTAGCATGTGATGTGGTACTGCAAAGTACAGCACAGTGGTCACATGATGCTTTGAGCTGGAACATAAAGTTAATTGCAGTTTTTCAGCGTTGGAATGATGACAGCCTTGGAAATGTGTAAAATTGTTCAACTGTTGATTGAAATTGATTGTCTGTGCTTCTGACTAGTTTTAATGGATTTTAAGGCCAGAAATTAGTGTAGTATCACTTTACAAAAGCATTGTGGTTTGGAAACAAAACAGTTCATGTTGTAGCTTACAAGTTGCTGAGTGCCACACCATTTGCCAACAAACCACAACATGATGCAAACGCTTTTTTTTTTCTGATCCTTTTGAAAGTTGTGCTGGGTGACCATCAGCAACAACACTGTTATTATGTAGTGTTACTGAATCACTGCAGCTAAGTGTTCAATTCATCCAGCTCTCCCAGTAATGAGTCATCATTTAATCATAAACTAATTATCATATTACATCATTTTAAGCAAAGCACAGGCAATTTAAAACAGATGGTGTTATCTACCATTGTTATCTATGCATTATCACTACTATTTCTAACTCTTTTGAAATAGAGAAAATGTGATAAACTCATTAAGAAGAAGCATCTTTTCAATGGGCATGCATGAGTGCCGGATAATTCACTAAACAGTCTACAATAAACAGTGTTGTCCTGCTGGAAGAGAAAAATTGTGAAAGTAAAATGTGCATGGTGGCAATGGAAAAAGTAGAATGATAATTATTCACTACTTGATTTGTCTGTAAAATGCAACAGGGATTAGATTCATTTAAAAAAAAAAAAAACTACTTTCACAGCAAAGATTTTGCCTCTTGCTTCATTGCTGCTGTCAGTGATTCCAGTGCAGAGCAAGAGAAGCTGAATGTTGATTGTATATGTGCTCAAGTCAAAATGTCAGGTTTTAAAAATGAATGTTCATATTGTCTTTAAAGACACACTGCAGAGATTTTGTCATTTTACCTGTCACGCGTCCCTTATCCCACCTGACCTGTTAGCTCTCTCCAGCCAGCAAAAGACAATCTTACACTGATTCCTGCTCTCTTTTAGTCTTCTAGCATTTCTTTGCTGATCAACAACGTTGCGTGTTCAAAACAGCCAGTGTGTTTTCTAGCATGAAGCGAAACTCTGCTGCAACATCACGTCTAGCGTCCTGGTTGAAGAAGTTGTGAAGTGCAGTTTTTCAACCTCGGGATGCTGCTGGGCAGCAGAGGTTTCATAAATGCACATGATTGATGTCACTGTGTTATCGAACAAGTCCGAAACGCAAAGTTTTAAGGTCAGAAAGTTACGTAATGCGTCTTTAAGTCCACATTTCCAATCCAAAGTTCTTTGCACGTTGTCTTGATTGGATGTGCTGGTGGGCAAGATCTCAGCAATGATACGTAGAAGCTGAATGAATGAAACAAGAATTTCTGCAATAACGCTCAGCTGATCTGCTCATCCTGTGTTGAAGCATGTGGTAACACTGTGTAGTGCCCGGTGTACCTTGTATAAGGTGAGTGTGTGTTGAAGTTACAAGTGACAATGTGTCCTGTCATCTGGATCTTCCCCTCATGCGACAGATAGCTGTAAATCAGATTCAAATGATTTCATTTTCTGGTCTTTTCAGCCTGCTGGATGCGGCCTCTGTCACAGGCTCTGCAGTACATTTTTAACTGTCACTCACACGCCGAGTCATCCTTTGAAACAGCCTGCTAATCTGACTTGATCACTAATAACCATCAGTCAGCGCAATGGAGAATTCATTTCAAAGCCAGCATCCTCATCTGTCTGATCTGTGCATCCAGTGTTTTCATCTGATTTGTTTTTTCTTGACTCATGGAGATGATCAGGCACATTAACAATCTGATGCACATCAATTTTATAAATATCAAATTATTATTGGGTTTGATCAGTTTTAGCTCAGAGCTCAATATTTAAATTGTAATTACAAGAGCAATCAAGTAGATATGTTTCTGATTTGATAATCAGAATTACCGTCAAGCATTGGATCAATGTGATGATGAAGAGTGTCATTTTCTGGTTTAACAGAAGTTAAGTAATCCTGACTTGAGCACTAGTCATCATCAGTCAGTAGTTATGGTTTGATTGTCATTAAATTAGGCAAGTTAGCAATCACGTACATGTAATAAAGACTATCCAAAGTAGTGCTTAGTCAACCTAAATGACATTTTAATCAGCATCAAGATACTCTAAGTCCATAGTGATGAGAGCAGTCACTTATCCAGCCTGCCTAATGTCATGTTTAATCTACAATCTAACTCTGAGCTCTAAATGTTTGGATGCATGTTTTTCTGCAGAGTGACATTTAACTCAATCTAAGTGATGTTTAATGATCTCGTGCATGCAGAACAAATCTTCTTGTTTGCTCACAGTGGTGAATGTTTCCACGAGTGGTTGGGAATTCGGTGTGAGTGCATTTCAGTTTACACATCACGTTTTCATGTCCAGAAGTGATGCTTTGGATCTGAATCCAAAATCAATGTGTTAGCGTCCCAACCAAATTGAAGTATGTGAAATGGACATGGAGAAAACTTTGGGGACATTTTGGATATTGACACAAAGAAAGAGAAGACATGGATGACATAGAGCGAAGGATGTGGGCCACTCGACAATGACTAAGCATTTCAGAAAATAGATACACTCCTACACAACCTCAATTTATCATAATGTCCAATCTAGAGGTATATAACCATGCCAAACTGCTGATTTGCTTAAGCAAGAAGTGAAGTTGCTCAGGATTTTATGTTGTCAAGTTCACATGTCACATGACATGCCATAAAGTTTAGGCGCTGTGCCATAGTGCTGATTGACTTAGCATTGGTCCCTCAGGTCTCAAACCGATTGTTTTGTCTCTATTACTCCTTTTTTCATATCACTCAGTCAGATTAGTCGTGCAGAATTAATAGGTGTAAATGTGTGGATCGTATGGAAAACACTGGTCAATGATCAAAATGTTGTGAATAAATGTAAACTTTATCCTCGCAGTTTTACTTGAGGAAATGTCCAGTAATAACCTATATGACTGAAAACTAAATCTTACAGAAAACCTAAGTTATGAAGCATTTATTTCATGTATTATATCGGGAAAAGCCACAAAAGAAGTTTCTGTCAGTGCAGAAGCTGCATTAAGTCCAAAAGTGGCCACTATTTAAACCTTTCTGTGCTACTCTGTTTAAACTGTGTTGCATCCTTAATTAATTAAATGCCCGTATAGTGTGTCGTTCAGCAAATACCTGACAGCTGTGTTTGTATATCTTCCTGCTGCATCCTGAATAAGCACACAGATGCAGGACTGACCAACCACCTACGCTCCTGTACTGGTCAGCACTTTGGTATCTTCAAAGCTTTAATCCTCAACTGTCCGGCTTCTCAAAGTGCGACCATGTCCATACTGAAGCAGATAATTTAAAAAAGCTGTTTACATATGGAAATTTATGTCCACACTAGCATTTTAAAATCTTTCTGAATAGGTGTTTTATTCACAGTGAAATTTGAAGGTGGTATAAAAGTTGTGTATTTCATCATTTGGTGATCATTTTTTCCACTTTGTCTCCTTTGTTCAGCTTTATCACTTAGCTGTTAGCATTTAGCTTTTCTTTTCAATATTTACTGATAAAATAAAGCAAAATTGAGAAATAAAAACATCATGAAACCTGAAGTTACACCAGAATCTGGGAGTTTGTATAGATCAGATTTGCACTTTTGAGCAATTAATGCATAAATAAAATATAACAAAGGGTGTTTGTTTGCTTTTCTGTATTTTCAAAGTCAGTGTAAGCGTCAATAAGCTCACCGATCCCTCTTCACTCAGGTGAGGTTAAAACAAATATTGATGAAAATAAATGAAAGGACAGGAGGAATGGATACATGAAAAGCAGTCTTGCACTCATCTGATATTTTTAGGTAATGTTGAGAGCCTTGGCTGAACCCGAAAACAGCTCCTCAGCGATGACGCTATCTCTGCTCAAGGATGAGCATATCAGCGCTAATGAATGGCCGTTTGTCTGTGTGTGGTAATGTTTGTGCATGCAACATGATTGACAGTTGCCTGGCTGCATCTCCTTGAGCCACCCCCCCACCCTTTCCACTGAATATTGTGTCAATGTGTCTGCATCACACACACTCCCTCACACATACAATGCTATGCAGATACACAAAAGGCAGAAAAGCCCTCTGTGGTTCTCCCATCAGGCTGAGCTGCAAAAAAAACATACAAATCAGACTCATGCATATGGAAACCGTAGCATGTATGTCTAAAATGCATTTGTGTGTATGTCTTCAACAGCACAAGTTTGTGTGTGTGTGTGTGGGGGGGCATTTTCTGTGTAAATGTGTATCAATAGAAAGCCTCAGTGTAAAAGACATTAGCATTCAGTGACGATGTCGGCCTTTCTGAAGGCTCTTTTGGTGCCAAAGGACTTTCTCTTCATCTCTCTCCAGATTTTCAAACATGCTATCACATTCTCTGGCCTCTGTGGATGCTTTAGTAATTAAAACCAATCCAGCTCTCTAATACGGGAGGTTTGACTGCGATTTAGAACGTATGGCACAAATTGATCAGATAAAGCCAAAGAGTCATATTCCGTTTGCGCTAAGCCTTTTCACACTGATCCTCACTCTCTCTGTCATCTGCTTCTTCCTTCGCGTCTTCAAAAATTCCTCTGCAGCGTTTCGTCAGTTTCACACAGAGTCTGTTTGGCCTTTTGCTGTATTTCTGTAAAAAAAAAACAAAAAAAACCCTCCAAGTTCACCTGTTAACAACTCTTTACATCCCCAGATGATTCAGGATACGTCCTTCTCGTTTTTGCTCGTTTGAACTTTCCAAACCTGGCATTTTATTTATCTTTTTACATTTTCTTCTGCTTTGATGGAAAACAATAAAATTCTACACATTAAAAAAAAAAAAGTCCTATTTTAGAACTGTGTGGATAAAAAGTGTATTATACCAAACAAGTAAAACACATTTTTCTAAAAGTATTTCAATCTGTCACAGACAGGAAGCTGAATAAATGCCATATATTACGTACATTTACAGTTTAATCCTAACTGATGAAAAGGTAAAAAGGTCTTGACTACTGAAAAGTGCTTTCAGAAAAACACTGCACAAAAAGTAACGAGTTTAAACTCAGATTATGTCACTTTTTATTGGTAGAAAAACCCTTTTTCCCAATAAAAAATAAAAATCTGTAACTGTGCTTGCATTTGTCTTATAAAGGTGAATGATTTAGTAAAGAATCCTGACAAATATCTGTGCATCTGTAAGAAAAAGGCTCAAAGAATATAAGGCCTTATTGTTATTTCGCTGGATGTTTGATAAGTACATGTTTGCTCTAAACATAGAAGGATAATGCTTCTGTATGTGTGGTTCTATGTCAGACCACTTCAAAATGGTTTCTTCTGCTCTATTCACCTTTTCTATCATCCATTATTCCTGCTTTTATCCCCCTCTCTCCCTTCTCTCCTTCCTGCTATTCAGTTCTCTGGTCCTCTCCCCTCATCGCTTCATCTTGTGCCCCTATCTCCTCCTGCTGCCCTCCACCCTCCATCCCTGTGATAGACAGGGTGTCCTCACCTTGTAACGATCAGTGACATCCAATATGTTTGGCTTGGGATCATCCCCTGCGTGTCCATTGTGCTTCTGTTAAATGCTTTATTGATTAGCCATGAGTTAATTACAAATTACATCAACCGTGGGCAGACTAAGGTGGCTTGGACATGGAGGATGCAGGATCCATCCCGTAGCAACCGATACATGTTGACTACACACACCTAGGGGCATGCATCCCAACTTTAGCAGGGTTACATTAGTCACCCTCATTTCCCCCCATTAACATCACACATTTACAACATTTCACAGCGCCTTATCAGCGCTTTGAGGGCATGCAATATATTCTGGGCATTTGTACAGAGAAGGATGGAATAATGGAACAGGACGCTTCTGCAAGAGGCCCGAGATGCACAGGGAATACTTAATTCTGTGGAGCACATCTTGACACACCCTGGACAAAATTATGAGTGTGTTAAATCCACAGCAGACTTTGGAGGCTCATGAATTCTGGATTTAAGCTCCATTGAAATCCATAACATGCCTGCTGACCTGCTCTCCTTCAGCGTCCTGAAAAATACCTCAAAACGGACTTTTCCACATTTTTTACTATTTAATAATAATAATAATAATAATAATAATAATAATAATGAGCTTTGCATCCTGCAGTAGCAGACACTTTTTCTAGCATTTTCCCTTTTCATCCCGTGTCAGTTTCTCTTTGACATTGCCGTGTACTTTGCAAAAAGAAAAAAGGAGCGAAAAAAAATCTTTATCAAATCCCCATTCTGAGGCTTTCAATAAGGCAGGCCATTACCTCACTGGCGCTTTTGTTCGGCCTATACAAGAGAGAACAAAATGGTTATTCAGGAGGACGCTTTAGATTTTTATTGTGGGCTCGCTATTCACAAAGAGCACCGTTATTGTATTAAAAAGAACCATCTGTGGCAGAAACAATGGCTTCAAATTATCTGTGAATACCCAGTGAACAAAATATAAAGCTTTTTCCTGCTCATTATGTGGGCTAAGCTAGGGGGTGGAAGATAGGAGAGGCATAGACTTTGCTATAACTGACTTTTGTTGTTCTTGCTTGCATTCTTCTCCTTTTTAAATCGGCCCCCTTTTCACATTGTGTGTCGCCATAAACGGCTTTTCTTGTTGCAGGGTGAGCGCAGAGAAGACAGCGGAGCTTCAGACAGACAGCGGGGCTGCGCAGCGGCTGCACGCCGACCACGATGCACCGGCTGGCGGATGGAAACCGCGCGGATTACCGGGGCTATGGAGGGTTTCGACACGCGGCTCGCGCTGGATGGTGGGTGCCGGCGACGGGAGCTCTGCCCCGGACAGACTGAGGCTGCTTCATCGGTGGAAGCCACTGGAAGATATGAAGGAGGTTGACCGAAATGGCATCTTGTTTAATTTCTGCCAATCAAGAGGAGAGGAGGACGACTCCCAAACTGGCAGTAAGTTGGAGTGCGGAGAGGAGAAGCCCAGTGTGTGTCGGTGTGTGTGTGTGTGTCGGTGTGTAGGCTGTGCAAGTGTGTGTTGGAGTCGGAGCGTATGTGTGTGTATGTGAAACGTGCAGTGTTGTGGAATGACACCGCACTGCATGGAGAGCTTTACTGACTGTCGGAGTTGTTGGTCGTTTTCTTCATGACAAACTCATATTTAGTGAAACATACGTTTTCAGATTTGTCTCTTTAGACACTTTGGCCCTTATTCAGTTATTTATTTATTTATTTATTCATTCTCCTTTACGTGTTTTTTTTTTTTTTTGTTTGTTTTTTTATTGGACAAGTATCATAATTTAAGATTTTAGTTATAAACCAGTTCTTGTGTTATTATGCGCAATTAATATTTACTCTTTTTTTTTTTAAATTTATTTATAAATTCGAGTTTGTTTTTTTCTGGCTTTCTTTAAAAGTTCTCAATGTTTGAAAAAATATATTATACAATTTGTGTTAAAAGGTATCCCTGTAATTTAACAACGTAGTTTGTGAAGAGTGAAATCCTGATTGATTTCACTTTAGAATAAACATTTTTGCAAAGTAATTAAAACGAGCTAATAAATAATATCTGCAGCATATTTATCTGTAATTCGTTTGTTTTTTTGTTTTTTTTTTTGTTTGTTTTTTTTTAAGATAAAATCAATTTCGCTCCTCTGTTAGTGCAGAGGGAAAAATCTTTGCTGTTGTTTTCCACATTAATTCATAAAGAATAAGTTGTTCATATTTTAAGAAAGTGTGTTTTGCCTCTTCAGCCCGTGTTACGTCACCTAGTGGCAGGAAACACGTTTATTGCGCTTCAGCTTAAATCTAGATTTTTCTGAGGATGTGCTCATTTTTTCTTTGTTTAATTTAAACATAAAAGTATCTTTTCTATTGTGGCATGTGTGAATATATACATTATAGAGATTACATTCCCACAAAAGTCACTGAAACAAACTCAGAATAATTTTAGTTGTTAGATGTGGGATCAGCTGAGAAGTCTAAAATGGTCATGGTTTTTTTTTATTTAATTGATAGTATTTTCCAGGCATGTTTTGCACAGATCCTATCACCCACATTTGTGCAGCTACACAACAGTATTGTAGCATCACAGCATGCAGCTCGTTGCATTCTGCAGGATCCGTCCCAACCTGGTGTAGCGGGGGGGGGGCTTACAAGTGGTCCAAGGGAACCGCCCAACTAGTTTCTCCTGATTTTTTTTTTTTTTTTTTTTTTTTTTTGTCAAACAACGGCTTTAATTCAGGATGATTGTGGATGCAGGGCCATTCCCAGCTGGCTAGGGCCTGCTTTCAGAGAGATGCAGGGCCCCGCTGTTCCTTTATTATCATAAGCAGATTAGAGGTAGTGGGGAACACACTCAGATGCAGATAGCAGGCGAGCGGCCCATTTCAACCTTGCATTATAATGGACCGAGCTGCATGTGTCGCCTCTCGCAGCCTATTAAGCACAAGATGAATCTTATGTAAGGTTGCCGGGGCCGGCATAATGAGAGCACGGGGGCTCCGCTCCTCCATTTATTATCAAATGACTAAAACAAAATAATAAGGCTTCATCTATTCACTTTCAATTATGATTTAATCTGGAGACACGAATTTAAATTAAATTATTTCAGGTGTGTGTACTTGATCTATCTTTAATTATTGGAATTGTCTGACTTTGCAGAGCCAGACAGGCTGCAGATGCTTCTGCAAATGTGAATGAAATCAAATCCGATTGTTGTTGCGAGATAAATATAATTTTGAATAAGTTTGGAACATTTCTCATGTGTTGAATTGAACTTGTAGAAGCTGATATTCTCTGCTGCTTCTCCGCTTTGAGAAAGCCCCGTTTTGGAGGTGCGTGTAGTTCCGCCTGTGTCCGGTAGGCGGCAGTAGTGCCACGCAGCACCGCACCTGCAGCGGCGATGAAGATCCGAGGTTCAGGATAAAACACTAAACGAGTGGTATCAATACTTTCAGCCTCCATATAAAAAAAAAAAAAAAACTTTCCTCACTGTGTTCATTAAAGCCATATGAGGGAATGACTTCTCCTCAGAGTGTGATGGTTTCATTTCTCAATAATCTCATTCTGGTCGGTTTGATCCAGAGTTAAAGTGAAACAGGTGGACGCGGCTTTTCATTCACACTAATTGGCTGACACGCTTGTTGGGGGCTTCTTTTGTGCACACACACTTTATCTGAAAATATTCCTCACCTTTATTTCTCCTCCTCCCGTGTCCCCTCGGTATAGGGCCTGTCTCACCCCCCCACGACAAAGCTGTAACAACAACAGCAGTCCTGGCACTGGAAGTGGAATGGAGTTGGGCTCTTTGTCCGGACAGATGTAGCGACAACATCCTAAACAAAACCCGCTTATTTGTGCTGAGATGAGCCCGTCTGCCTTCTGTGTGTTGGCATTCAACTTTACTAAACAAAAGGAGGAAGAGGGGGGGGGGGGGGGGGGGGGGGGGGGGAGAAACATCTTGGATTACCTTTCACCTTTTCAACACTAAAAACCAGTCGTGGCTTCCCCCCCTTTTCACGCACACATTCACACACTGCGCGGCCATTCAAGCCTTTGAGTTAACTAACAAAGTTTATTTAAGTGTTGTTGTGTTATTGACTCTGTAAGTAGAGGAATTTGTGACTTTCTGATTTGGGACAACAATAGTGACACGGGCCATGGCTTTTCAGAAAAAAAAACAACAAAAACAAAAAACATGTTTCCTCTTTCAGTAAAAGATATAAATATGAAAAGTTTATCATTTCATTAGAACTTTAACCATCTCTATTCATATTTCATATACAGGCCAAGAATATTGAATTTGCAAATACATTTGGTCCCCTTGTTTAAATCTATACTAAAGAAAATTGGACGAGGGTTACGGATTTAGAATTAGTTTAGGCACATTTCTGTTTACTAGGAAACATTTTTGCTTTACACAGGTGTAAAGTTTGTATAACAGCACCTTTCAGTTAAACTAAACAAGCTTCAGGAGTCTCTACAACTGATTCTCCTTCCTTATAAAGATGGAACATAATCATTAAGTGCTACTTTCTATAGATAATGCCAGAGAAAGATCTTCAAACGCGTGGAAATAGTAAATATGTACTTTGTATTGGCTCATATGGCCAGCCTGGGTGAGTGCATGCCTGTGTGTGTCGGGGCAGGCAGACCCCACCCCTTTTATGCTAATTAAGGCCTCCTATTGGTGTGCCAGTGGAGAAGGTCTGCTCTGATTGGCCAGGTCGAAGCCATTTATTCGCTGACAGCCCCGTCACATGAATGGTTGTCTATTAACTTGTTCAAAAACTATCTGGAGTTGTCAAGGCTCAGGCGGACAGAGGCGAAAAAGTACAGTTTGTTGATGCTTTTTCGGAGAAGCGACGGGAGAAGTTTTGTGGACACAACATAGCAGGAACCTATTGGGGGGGAAAAAAGGCTCTCTGTCACACACACTCACACACCAGTCTGACACACACTCAGTGAGAGGGAGAGAGAGAGAGAGGGTGAGTGTGTGGAGACGCGGCTTGATGCTCGTTGTTTTTGTTCAGACAAAAGTTGCAGAGAAAATCGACAGGTAACTTCAGTCCCGCGCGCGCCTCCAGTCCGCCTCCGGCTCGTGGACTTTCTCTCTGCTTTTCTCCTTTTTTTTTTCGTCTGCTCGGGAGCTCCAACTCAAAGCTGTTCCTGATGTATAACATGATCGAAACTGAACTGAAGCCCCCTGCTCCCCAGACCAACACTGGGGGCACGGGCAACACCAACACGTCCGGCACCGGCACCAACCAGAAAAACAGTCCGGAGCGGGTCAAGAGACCCATGAACGCTTTCATGGTGTGGTCCCGAGGCCAGAGGAGGAAGATGGCGCAAGAAAACCCGAAAATGCACAACTCGGAGATAAGCAAGAGGCTGGGAGCTGAATGGAAACTTCTGTCGGAGAGCGAGAAGAGACCTTTCATCGACGAAGCCAAGCGGCTGAGGGCCCTGCACATGAAGGAGCACCCGGATTACAAATACCGGCCCCGACGGAAAACCAAGACCCTCATGAAGAAGGACAAGTACACCTTGCCCGGCGGGTTGTTGGCTCCCGGAGGAAACGGGATGGGGACTGGGGTCGGTGTTGGCGTGGGGGCCGGACTGGGCGGTGGAGTGAACCAGAGGATGGACAGCTACGCGGCGCATATGAACGGCTGGACCAACGGGGGTTACGGTATGATGCAGGAGCAGCTGAGCTACCAGCACCCGGGTCTGAACGCGCACAACCCCAGCCAGATGCAGTCCATGCACCGCTACGACATGAGCGCCCTGCAGTACAACTCTATGACCAGTTCCCAGAGCTACATGAACGGCTCCCCAACATACTCCATGTCTTATTCCCAGCAAACCACGCCGGGAATGACCGCCCTGGGCTCCATGGGACCTTCTTCGGTTGTAAAGTCCGAGTCCAGCAGCTCTAGCCCGCCCGTCGTCACCTCCTCGTCCCACCGGGCCGCCCCGGGCTGCCAAAGCGGAGATCTGAGGGACATGATCAGCATGTACCTGCCCGGGGCGGAGGTCAGCGAGCAGAGCGCCCAGACCAGGCTACACATGTCCGGCCACTACCAGAGCACCGTGCCCGGGACGACGATCAACGGCACGCTGCCGTTAACACACATGTAAGAGACACAAACTAAAAAAAAAAAAAAAAAAAAAAAAAAAGACAGAAAAAGAAAGGAGGAAAAAACAAACAAACAAAAAAAAAAAAAAAACAGAACTTTTATAAGATAAACTGTGGACTACTTAACGTTGGACTATTTTTGTACAGAAAAATTTTCGGGGTGGGAAAAGTTGTATAGAAGTCTCCAGGGGGAAAAAGAGACATTTTTTTTCTTTTCATTTTATTCTAAGGAAGCTCTAGAGGAACGGTAGGAGATCCCCTCTTCACTGGTGGATGAAGTTTTGGAAGACTAGAAAGTGGGAGTCGCAATCAAATGTTTTATTATTGCAATCACCTTTTGTACAGTATTTATCAAAGAAACATTACAATCAGATGAAATTGTTTGCTAACTGCAAGAGGTTGCATTTTTATTTCCTTTTTTATATATATAAATAAAGCGACGCCAGTTCTGCAGAAAATATTAAAAGCAAAAAAAAATGGCAGAACTGGAATTACTGGGAGCGATCAGCTATGCTCCTTAATTACTTGCAAACATTGGAATGAAAAGGGACATAAGATACAGGTTTTTTTTTTTTTTCATTTAAGGTCAATATTACTAAACATTTTTAATTTCTTTGAAAGATTACGACATCATTTCTGTCATACAGCTTAAAATATAGGTTGTTAATTTATATTTCCGTCTCCCACTTTTCATCTGTTAGAGGTATGACGCTTGTGCTCTTTATTTTCTAATTGATTTGTACAATTTCTGTATATATATATTAAGTTTTTATTTCAAAAATCCATTCCCGTAGTTGTATTTTAAAAATTGTGGCCTGTACGCAGAAGCCAACCACTCCATGTATATATTACCGGAACTAATACCATCCTTATAACAGTTACAGTTTCAGCTGAGTATATTTTTTTTCAATATGCAGTTTGAAATGAATAAATTTTGGAAATTTGGATACTTGAAATTGTATGAGTTTTAATTTGTTTCTGTCATTCATGCTTTTGCTTTTCCTTTGCCAGTCATTACATGATGACTTGTCATCTGGCTGTGGAGTTTACTTTTTCCTCTCATCTTAATTATTTCCTGGAATTTCACGTTTTTGTTGCTTTTATAAAATTTAAAGCATTTGATTTTTTTTTTTGTTTTTAAATATATTTTTGAGGCGACACCATCCATCAACAAATGTAGTTTGTCGTGGTTAACCACGTTTTTGTTTTCTAGTGTCTGCGGATGGCCCCCATCAAGCCAAAGTTTCCTAAAAAGTGGGGAAGATTTTTCCACCAAAATACTCAACGTCCCCAGGTATAGACAAGTCATTTCTCCTCTTCTATAATTAAACTTAGTTTTTATTTTTAAGGCCAGATTTTATATCTTAAAACCTTTTTTTTTTTTAAAAAAACAACAAACATTTAAAGGATGTCTTCCACATTGAGCATTTAGGGGCCTTCTCTTGCGTGGACACAAACTTCATGAGGTGACAACTTAAGTAACTATTTTAGATTCTTATTATTTGACAAGAGGTTGTAATTTTCTTTTGACATCACTCAGTAGCATTTTTTATAACATTTATATATCAGGTAATATTTAAGTTTGGGCTATATTTCCTCTTGCTTTTCAGTTTTGATCTCCAATAATATGTAGAAATCTTTTTTTATGCTTATTTCAGGTGTCTTAAACAGCTTAGCTGTAAACTGAAGGCGAGCCCATTTAAATGGCGACAGACTGGAAGCTTTTTTTTTTCTCCTTTTTTCTCTTTTTGCTTTGTAATAACTCCACACACACTCTCCAGTGTGACCATTTTAATTTAATGTTTAATCAAACGGGCCCTGCTGTTTCCCGTTAACCCTGCTTCTCATGGTTCACTGTCGCAGCGCACCCCCCACTACCCCCCCCCCCCCCCCCTTTTTTTTGCCTTTTAATAAAAATACAGAACTGATTCCAAAAAAAGAAAAAAATCTCTCCATGCATCTTTCTGCCAAGCAGGCTGATTTCCTCTTTCTCTAATAATAATAATCCTTATGATGAGCTAACAGCTCTCCCTGAATGTAACTAACGGTTTTAAATCTGTGGGGAGTGTGTGTGTGTGTGTGTGTGTGTGTGTGTGTGTGTGTGTGCGCGCGCGCGCAGTGAGATAGATTAGGGCCGTTGAGTCTTGCAGGCTCGGTCCCGGGGGAGCGGCAGATGAATATTTGAAGAGCCCCCCCCCCTCGGTATTTATCCGTCCACTTCTCTGTCTATCCCTCCCTCTCTCTCTCTCTCTCTCTCTCCCTCTCTCTCCCTCTTTCTCAGGCGAAGCTTCAAGAGGTCAGGAGATCGTTGGTTACCCCATCAATTATTGATCCGAGCAGCCGAATAGCTTGTAATGGCCGAGAACGCTTCTGATAAACTATTTGTTTCTTAAAAAGGTCGGAGGATACGCTTTAACCCCCCCCACCCTTCTATTTCATGAAAGTCGGGCCCCTGTAGGCCCGGAGGCCCTGCGACATGTTTCCCCGGCTCAGAGCTGCTCCTTTCATGTAATAATAATAATAAAAGAGAAAACCTTTTGAACTGAGTGAATTCTACTTGATGTATTTGATTATTAAGCTCGTCGTACCTGTTGCTAAGATCCAGAAAGACACCAGTAAGCCCAGTTTCGTGTACGAGGAGCTTTAAAACCGCAAGCAGCACCTGAACCACTGTGTTTAACACTGATATTATTTTAACCTTTTCATTAAGACTCGCTGTGCCACACTTCAGGGTTTAATATTTTGTTCTGTTTCCTTTAAAAATATTTATTAATAAAAAAAAAAACAAAAAAAAAACACATTTATTATTTTTTTTTATTATTCCATTTCAAGCGTGAGGCCTTTTATTCATAAAAATCATGGCAAACATGCCTCACAGACTAAAATCTTAGTCCGTATCGGGACCCTTGTGGCGCTTTAAACTCAGCCGCGCGACATGAAATAACGGCGCGCGCACCTTGAACATACGCGTGATACCGGGATACAAGTGTGTGGAATGTTGCAGCTCAGGTGTTGATGCGGGGACGTGAACGGAATCCATCGTGATACTTTCAATAAATCTCAGAGACTTTAATGAAAACTGCAAACATATCAGATTCATTGTTCAGGGTGGGAATGCGCGTGCCAGTGTGCGTGTTGTGGTGGGCTCTGATGGGCTGGTCTAGGTGTTTTTCCCTGATCATCCATCCATCCTTCCATCCATCCATCCATCCACCCTTCTGTTCCTCGCGTGCAGAGTCTGGCGGCCGCTGCTCGAGGATATTTAGGCTGCAACAGGTGGTGAGCGCGCCCCACTTTTCCCCTCTGTTTTTTTTGTTTTTTTTTTTAGCCCTGGGTTTGAAAAAAAAAAAACGCTTCCAGATGTTATCTAGGATAACCTGGCGCGTGGATGCGCCTTTGTTACAGCATCTTTCTCCTCATAGGTGTTTCTTCAACCTGAAACACAAAGCAGATTTCTATCTAATAAAACATAAAAAATCATCAACATGCCAACAACAAGCAGGCTTTCAACCCAAGGAGACAAAAAAATGAGAATTTGTTTAAAAAATAATGACTAAAAGTGAAGATGCAAATAAACAACGCGAGAACACAAGTCGTTGTAAGTTTGTGTGTGTGTGTGTGTGTGTGTGTGTGTGTGTGTGTGTTCAGGCCGTTGGCCGCTTTAATCCCATATTTTCTGTTTGTTGTTGAGATTAAATGATTTTATTTTAAATTAGGTCAAATGACCCACCTACACGCACGCCCGTGCACACAGGCAAACAATAGCAGCTTAGTGACCTATAATCCCACTAGAGCCACTTTCCTTTTTCACCACGTTGTTGGACTATAAGGAGGGAGGCTGCATGACGTCAGCTACACACGAAGCTGTCCACGGTGATGTGTGTGCGTGTGTGTGTGTGTCTTCCCCACGCTGAAGCTGCGCTGCCTTCCACTCCTGCATGCCATTAACCTAATTGTCACACAAATTGTTTTTGTTCTGAGAAAACAGAGACAAGAATAAATGTAAGATCATGAGATGAGCTTCGTGTTTCCAGGAATTAGCCTGGACCCAAACTGATCAAAGAAGGAAGCTGGACCATTCAGGAGTTAGGCACAAGTTTAAATGCATCGACATGGTACCGACAAAACTTAAAAATAACCCCCCTCACACGTGTAGTTATTATTATTATTATTGTTATTATTTTTGTTGTTTGTTTGTTTTGGTTTAGTTTCCTTGCTGCCGGACATCACTGCGTTCATCACAGAGAAGAACAGAACTGTCAGAGCAGAGCTGTCGTGTGTTTCATCTGTGTGTGTGTGTGTGTGTGTGTGTGTGTGAGAGAGAGAGAGAGTGAGTTTGGAACGAACAGGGACTGAATGGCAGCCAGTAGCCTGCTGATCTCGCGCAGGTGCAGGGAATGGAAGCGGGTGGTGTGTTTGTGTGTGTGTGTGCGCGCGCGCTCATATGTTTGTAGAGTGGGTTCTCTCTCTCTCTCTCTCTCTCGGACTGTTACGCGCGCACGCAGACACACACACACACACATTGCCTCCATTCAATAGGACCACACACTGACACGGACCAGCGTGCCATCAGCCTCGCGCTGCTCGCGGCTCGGCCTGCATTCTCAGAGGCTCAAGGCCTTAGCGACACCCCCCACCCCCCACCCCGCCTCACCTTCCTCCCCTCACCGTCCCCCATTTCTTCCCTCCTCACGTCAGCAGCGGTTCAAGCTCCGTTTATCATTTGTGCTCATGCACGCTGACAGCTCCACACTGCGCCATACTTGCAGGAATGCGCAATCTGCGGCGGATCACGATCCCGGAGCAACTTGCAACTTTTTTTCGTCAACTTATTCCAACTGTAGCTGTTGCGTGGTGATGCATGAAGAGGAGTGGTGTAAACACAGAACAAAATATTTCATCCACTTTCTGAATTTAGTGAATTCTAAAAAGGAGAAAAAGAGTCGAATTAAGCAGCAATTCGAATCAATCCAGTCTGGTTTTTACCTACTTTTTTTTTTTCTAAATTGTTGGAAACTTTCAGCTAAACTTTCACATAAACAGCAAATTTCTTATCCATTTCCAACTGAATACAACTATTAGTGCGCGCTGCTCAGCCATCACCATTAGGTTTAATTCTGTCATCTGATAAGACCAGTTAGGCCAGTGATACTGGTCTCACTGGCCTTCAGTTGTCTTAAAAAGTTGTTCAATCTGGATTTTTTTTTCTGAACTTTAATCAACTTATTTCTTGTAATTGAAGTCCGTTTTGCTCTTTGGAGAGATTAGCATATATGTCCCGGAGAGGCCGGGGGAGGAAGGGGGGTAAGAGGAGTTTTCTCTCCCTCTCCAATGGGAAGAGAGGACAAACAACAATATAAGGTCTGTTGTACTGTAGTTAGGAAAACCTTCTGCTCTGCGCCAATTCTTATCTGAAACGAGCCAAAACAGTTGGGTTAATGAATAAAAAGTTGTTGGGACAAATTTTTTTAAAAACATATTTATATATTTCTTCAGAGCTATTATTTACTATTTTAAGTGGCTGCCTCTAAAACTAGGCCTGAAAGAGCTTTGATCCACTGGCAATAAGAGATTTCTGCATGCAAATAAGTTTCCTCGTGCAATCAACAAAACCCAAGTGTCAGTGTGCACATTGTCTTATAACAAATTTGAGTTAATACAGCCATAATGATAGTATAACGGCAGGCTAATTGGCCTTTTTTCCCTCCCAACAATGCAAGCAGATCAGCATCTCTTTATTATTTAATAATGTCAAACGCTTGGCTGGCTGTGCTGGATGCTGAGCCTGCTGGCTGCTGTGGGGGAAGAGGACAATGAAGCTCCAAGTCAGGAGTTCCACCCAGGAGTTACAATGCCACTGAAAATAAAGAGGATGATCGGATTCCAGCTTTTTAACAGATGTATTATTATTATTGTTATTATTATTATTATTATTATTATTATTATTAGGCTCCGAGCTATACCAAGTAGCATAGACCCTATTGGCGTTGTTATCATTTTAATTATCATCATTATTAGGTGTTTTGCTGCAGGACAGCTTGAAGCAACAGGTGACGACACAGTTCTGGTTTGATTTACATGTGTGCTGCATTGTTTGTTGATCTTTTTATTTTGTTATTTAGTTGTTGTTTGTAACTTTCCGCATGTGGTTGCTTAGTGAGGGAAAATGCAGTTCTGTTGAGCCCATTTCACAGAATAACGAAAAGCAAACAGCTGCATAAAAATCATCGTTGCCAGATTTCTAAACAAGGCAGCCGTTTGCTTGCTGTTGTTTCTCTGAGCGGTGTCATCGGGTTTCCAGGCTGACTGCAGCTCATGCAGGGCGGTCTCAAGCAACTCGCAGGGACCCGGAGGGGAGAGGGAAGAGTGGACTGTTGTGATGTTTGGTAGAGAAACACACACACAGAGAAAGAAGAGGCAATCATTACTGTAGTGAGTGTCTTTTTTTTTCTTCAGATAAACACAGCCATGTTGCAGATTTGGATCAGTTGGCTGAGGTGTCTCAGCTCATCCTGCTACAGCTTTGATTTTTTTTTTTTTTTTTTGGCAGCATCACTTGTTGAATCAGGGCGATTTTGAAACCAAGTTCTCGATTTCTCTCCTTGCGGGGTTCGTTTTTAGATAAAGACGGTGTTGTTCGTGATACAGCCAGTAAAACTGGAAAAATAAAAGGCCTTCTGCGTGTATTCTCACGCTCTGATATGTTGAGAAAATTGATTTTCATTCCTTCACTGTGAAATAAAACTACTGCTGATACAGATGAAGGAAAATGAGGCACTTTTAGTGTCTTGTTTGCTGTGAAATAAGCGACTGATTATGTGTGAAATCTGCGAGTGAGACATCGAGTTTAGAATTCAGTCTTTGGTCAGAAAGCAGATTCAGCTTCTGATTTTTCTTTCCTCAAATCTTTCTGTGGTGGCATCACTAAGCTGGAGGTGGCTCGTCTGTACTGGGACATTCTTTGATAGAGAAGGCTGTTGAGCTGATGGGACTGGATCATCATTAACAAGCTAACAGACACAGGAACCCCCCCCCCCCCACTGCCCCCTCCACCCTTCCTCTGGTCTCATTTCCCAGCATAGACACTAACCTCTTTCTCTCTGTCATCAGCCGGACTCTCTCCCTCCTCCAACTCCAACATGCAACAGCACAGTCCATTGTTCCCTACCTCCCTCCTTCTGCCTGGCCCCCCGACCCAACTGTTGACCAACAACTCCAGTCGCACATTAAACTGGGAGGGGGACAGGGGGGGTTGTCCTATTTCAGAATATGACACATTCATAAATGAATGTTAAGAGAATAAAAATGTGAAAAAAAAGGTCTTAAGGGGTTAAAAGGTGTGACACTCAGCGATAAATAAGTACAGAAAAGAACCGAAAGTTAAAATATATCTAAAAGAGGGAAATAAAAACACAACACATAGAAATGCTGAGAAAATACAGAAACTTTCTGAATTAACCACATGATATCATTCCAGTAGTTTGTTGCCTCTTTTTTTTATTTTTATTTATTAAGTTTGTCGCCTGCAAACAGTGAGCACCACTTAAAAAAGAAAGCGGGAACTTCAAGTCCTGCGTGCCTTTTCAGCCCTCAGGGATGTGAGCGAGCCCTCTGAATGAACGCTGTGCGTTGCGTCAGTGCCGTTGTCAGATAGGAGTATTTTATAAGTCACTTAAAATCATTTGAAACTGAATTATCTCATAAAATACTGTTTGATTTAAATATTAGAAACCATAATACCACCAATAAATATGGGATTACACTAAATCTCTGAAACAAATATGACTGAGTGATGATAAAAGCTGAGGTAAATACTTATGACCTAACACGCATAGAAATATGAATTATTAATGCAGTTGATTAAATGTGGCAAATCTAAAAATCAAGCTGATTTACAGTTTTATTTGGTTTTTTATGAAATCAGAAAAAATCCCGTGGATTAAAATAATAAATAAAATCAAAAACAACATTCTG
Source organism: Telmatherina bonti (assembly GCF_933228915.1). NCBI lineage: Eukaryota > Metazoa > Chordata > Actinopteri > Atheriniformes > Telmatherinidae > Telmatherina > Telmatherina bonti. The sequence goes on from NC_136626.1 coordinate 11,052,312, forward strand.
AATATCAATCAAACACAGATCTTGTTTTAGCATTTAAGCCATATTCACAGCAGCAGGGTGGACGTTAAGGTCGTTTTTCGACAGGTCACCCTGCACTGTTTTCTTTAGCTTTATTAGTTTATTTTGGTCCATTTTTACACATTTAGAAACTTCATTCTTTAGAGGTCTGTTTGTGCAGAACCAGAAAGCAACCAGTGCCTCCAGGCAATTAGATTAGTCAGTGTTTTAGAAGAGATTACATTTCCACATGTCAGTAGTCAACGCTTGTATTGTATATGAGTGTGTGTATATATATATATATATATATATGTGTGTGTGTGTGTGTGTGTGTGTGTGTGAGTGTGTGAGATATTCTTAAGTAGGCCTACAGGACAAGGCGCTAATGTGTTTTAAGGGTAGGCTTACGTTACAGCATGTCACAGTGATAGTTTAGCTGTTCAAAGGCTGCACTGACATGAAAATGACAGCCCCCTCTGCTTCATGCAAACACATACACACAGACACACACACAAACACACAGGCTGTACATACATGTGTTATCTTCAGACACTTGTGCTTTCTCTGCAGTCCACTTCTTCTCTCCGTCACGCGGAAATCTACACATCAGATAAAAGCATCTTTGGCAAGTGGATGGAAGCTTTTTCTAAATGCCACTTACTAAATGTTGTGGGTCTGAGTAGCGCACACACGCACACACACTTATGTATTTAGACTCTCTTACTGTGCATATGACATGTTGTTACAACAAAATCATGCCGATACACAGTCCAACACCTGTGGAAATGTCAAATCTCTTTCAGGTGTGAATTATTCATTTGACCCGTGACCCTGAGCTGAGCGCACCCTGCATTTAGTTCACACGTTTTTAATGTTTTCACTCTGGATCATAGGTGACTCTAAACATGAGGCATTCAGGATGGAGCCTTCACCGAGAAACACAAGTGTTAAGATAAACTAAATAAAGTTTCATGTCTTTCTTTGTTCAGTTAACTGCTGTTAAAACAAAGTAAAATGTTCCTGAAGCCATTTAATAAAACCATTTTTACTTTTACAGCTGATGTTTGAATGGAAATACCCTGTGATGAAGAAGGAGATCCAGATTTAATGAATGATTTACCATAGCTGCACACTAAAGCTGTCACACTTCAGTTCTTTGGCATCAATGATCCTAAAGATAAAACTGTCGTCATGATTTCTCTTTAATGCAATCATAGATTCTTCCATCTTTCAGGTTAGAAGTATTTTACATGTAATTTGTGAGGAAGCTGCACGTTTGTTGTAACTAATTCAGATTGTGTTTTGTTTATTTTTCTTAAGCTCTTGCATCACGCATGAAACTTCCCCTTCTGCCTGATTGATTGAGATTTATCTACGGTTCTTGGAAAACGTGAGCTTGAACTGGTTCAGATCATATTTCTTGTTCCTCAACATTAAATTAGCAATTTTAAGAGAAGTCTTTCCTCGATCTTAAAATGTCTGCACTGTTCCGTCTCCTGACGACGAGCTCTTCCCTTTCATTCTGTGTGAAATCTCGTTCCTATTCGATTGTGTTGACTGCAGTGCAGATTTCGATTGATTGCATCAGTCACTATCAGGCTATTCTGGAGCTGGTGACTCTGAGGTCTCGGTCTCTCCCTCTCTGTCTCCCTGACAGAAGCTGTTGTTGAATGGAAGAGTGGCCTCTTTCAGTGTGGGTGTCCCCTCAGGGCCAACTGGGAGAGATAATCAGACAGGACAGTTACAGACAGACATGCAGGCAGATGCAGTGGACTGAAGTTGTTTCTCCCCCACTCTGAGGCCCATTCTGCTGCTTTTGAGATGCCTGTTTGTTATTTTCTACAAGTTGTGAATTGACTTCAGGACAATAAGGGTCTTTAAAGGAACTTCTGTCATTTCCAAAAACCTTTTTCTCAAACACATCAAGGTTATCAATTAATCAAGGCTATCAGAGTGATATTGTCCCTAAACCTGTCTAATGTTTGATCTGTAAATTAAAACCGATATTAGTTAGATTAGATTAGATTAGATTACACATACAAATCTATGCATGAATAAAGAGCAAGATGGTATTTGTATACTTAGACAAATAAATCAGCAAATAAGTCAATAAATGAATCTTATCTTTAACTTTACATGATAATCCCATGTGTCCAATTTTGTTTCAGTTGGTTTGTATGTCCTGATGATATGACACGCAGTTATTACCGCTTGCAAACTCTTGACAGGTTGAAAGTACAAGGTGGTGTAAGTGGTTTTCTTTCAAAGCCTGGTCCATTTAAAAAAAAAATACTAAGAAATGTCCAATTTTTTTTTTTTTTTTTTTTTTTATGAGATCTTTATTAAGTTAAGAAAATAAAACAAAAACAGTTTTTTGGGACGATATTTAACATTATTTACTGTGTGATCTGTCAAAATGAATATGTTGTAATCTTCTGCTTCCTGGTATCTATTAGAGGGCAGCGAACCAGGATCAGATTGGGTTTAAGAATATTTTGAGCAAAGTGATGCAAAATCTCTGAGACTTTATGTATTGAATATGATATGTGTGGCTTTTTAGGGTTAAACCCGTTTATGTTTGAGTGTTCTTCGTTTTAAAAATATGTTAAGATTAGAATGACCGATCCATGTCTGCTGGCAGCACACCGTTCTGCAGCGACGCTCACATTGACGCTGTGCAACTTTGCCTTTTGCTGAAGAAATGTTTGGGCTGGATGTTTCTATGGTTTGCAGAAATGTAACCTGCTTCACACATTTATCCCTGTGACTCGCTGGGCAGTGAATGTTCTGATTTGCACACAGATCCAGTATATTTTAAATGGAAAATGTACAAGGCAAAATTCTCATTGAAATTCTTTTAAATATAAACTAACTTTACATTTATTAACCAATCTGGAGAGTATGTGGATAATGGAAGAAAAAACAACTTTTTCAAAAGGATGCATGTTCCTTACAACCAGCCAAATTACTGGAAGTTTCCATCACTGTGTACACCTGTATTTGTGTGTGTGTGTGTGAGAGAGAGAGAGAGAGTGTGTAATAGAGGTACAGAGAGACACATGGTAAATATAGGGCAGACAGAGAGAGAGAGCGGTCTGGCCTGGGTTAGGTTGGGTTGGGCTGGGCAGGTCAGTGCAGCAGCATTTGATTGTAAATAAGAGAGGAGTCAGTTCACACGCCGATCAAGTGACTGCCGGGAACAAGCGAGCCATTTGAATCAGGTGGCTATCTCCCTATCTGAGAGATCAGAGCCCTGTCACCCCCCCACCTGCCTCCTCCCTCTGCTCTCGTCATTGTGTGTAGCACAGTAAGGGACACACACACACACACACACACACACATATCAGTGAAATGACATGTCCCTCCCTGCTCGCTATAAGGGCAAGCAGAGTGGCTGGATGAGATTTCACTGTCTCATGTTAGAAATGGAAAGCAGGGAAGAGGAAGAGAGGGAAGCAGAGGAAGACCCCCTAGAGAATAACTCCCTGAGACGTTTCCTGTCGTTGGACTTGATACCAGACCAAGTTGCTGCTATTTATCACAGAATAATATACAGGATTTTTTTTCTCTTTTCTGTTTTCTGGGCATAAAAAAGGAAAAAAAAAGTCATTTAAAGACTTTATCTGTTGAACCTTGATGAAGTTTTGCTTTCTGTTTCTTGTAGACATGAGGTCAAGATGTAGAAAATGTATTTAAAGCTCTCAGTTATTATGGTCATATTATCTTCAATAGCAGCACAGGTGGTCTGGTCTCACATAGACAGTTAATCAGCTTTTATACCATTAAATCTATTCAGGGTTCAAAAGTAGGAATAAAAAATATGTAACACATTCACAGCGCCTGTTGGCCTGCTTTAATTTTCATTAATAATCCAAAGAAACTAAACAAACCAGAATTTTGAGAAAGTGAAATGTTCTTTTTTTCCCCTATTTTCCCTGCATAAATATAAATTATTATATAAATACAATATGTTTATATGTATATATACATATATATATATATACACACACACATATATATATATATATATATATATATATATATATATATATATATATATATATATATATATATATATATATATATATATATATATATATATGTATATATGTATATATGTATGTGTATATATGTATATGTATATATGTATATGTATATATAATTTAATTTGTGTCACGGTACATTTGGCTTAATAGATTATTTCTGACTTATTTAATGTGAGAGCTTATTTCTCCAGAGGGGGGGACACTTGCTCTGAGTAGCACACATCTAACAAGAAGATGTTACTCAGCCTGGCTGTCACAGTAAAGACCTATGAAAAATGGATCAGATCCCACATGAAAGGAGACACACACACACACACATTCACACACTTACATATGTTTTTTTTAAGCTGCATCTTGACAATAGCCCCCAGGGGAGATAATGATGTGGGACAGCTGCTGCCTGTTCATATTGATTAAATGACATCCAGGATCATTTACCGATTTACCGACTGACGGAGCTCAATTGCCCTGAGGGAGGTTTCAGGCCTGTTAGCTTGGACAGCCTGTAGTTTATGTTCACAGGCGCCACTTTAATGTAAAGATCAACTTCTACGCAACTGAGAGCTCACAAAATGCACATGAGACTTTTAGCTCTGAAACTGATGTGAATCTTGGCCAAAGGGAAATCAATACTACATCATTTTCCTTTAAATAATGTCCAAAATCAAATCAGAAACTTGCTAAACAGAATGAATTAACCCAACATGCTCGAGGTCCAATTGGCAAAAGAATAAAAAAGAAAATGTAAAAACAAATTAAGGGCAGAAACAATCTGTTTAAATGGACACAGTGTAACAGGGTAAACATGCAATAGTTATAGGTTAATGATGCATAAATAGCTGGACAGCTCATTTTAAGACTAAGACGTTGCAAGAAAGAAGAGAGGCAGTCATGATTTTATGGAAGGCCAGACAGCGATGGACTGGAAAAGACACAGGAAAGGACATGGCAACTCCAGAACAAGACGAAGGACAAGACGAGACAGGACTGGACAAAAAAAGTGGTACGAGGAACAGACAAGCAGAGCAAGATGGAGTACAGCAGATAGTTCCTGGACAGAGAAAAAGACTGGACATGTTGCTGTCTCCCTTTCATTCTGCAGTCTCATGTCCCAGTGTGTGTGATGAGTAATCAGCTTTGGCAGTACTGGGACAATTGGTAATATAAACTACTGCCAACTGTCCCAGTACGGAGAGTTTTGGCTCATTCTAATCACGTGGAGTGCGTGGCTTTGGGAACCTGCCAGGTGAAACTGTTGAACACTGATTAAAGCAGATATGGATCAATCACTGCGGCCTCTGGGTGTGTGAGTGACAGCAAGCCCGAGGACACAAACATGAAGACTATTGATTTTGAGTCGGCTTCCATCAGATCTCTCTGAAATGCTCTTTTTAAGGCAAACACAAGCAGTTAGACATTTACAACTGCGAGCACACCCACACACACACACACACACAGTCAAGACAGGTCTTATTTCTTTAACACCGTCGTTCTTTTCATGTTTCTGTCCATGTTTCTGTCCATGTTTCTGTCCATGTTTCTGTCCATGTCAGTTGCAGCTTGATTGGCAGAACTTGCAGTGTGTGCGGCTCTATAGGCAGGAATTGCCCTCTGGCCATGCTTTCTGAATGGCTTGCGGGATATTTGACAGCATGAAGCGAGGTCTCTATGGCACTTAAAGGAAGCTATTAACCGTAAAATGTCATATACTAGGACGTTTACAGCTTGTGATGAAGTGCAGACTCTGAAAAGTTCAAACATGTTGGTCAATACGAAAAAAAGTGGTGAGTAAATACCCCAATAAACCTGAAAAGGGACAGGAGGTGCTGCTCTGAAATCAATCATTCCTTCAGTTTTCTTTAATAAACATGAAACACTCATGAATACTTTAACAGAATTATGGATTTTTTAAAAGGCTAATCATTTATATCTAATTTATATATAATCTAATCTAATAATTATAAGAAAAATATTTTCAAACCTTTGTTATTTGTTGAATTGAATCTGAGTCTTGTCTAAGCTACAATTAAAGACAAAGACTATTAGACTTAATAACATGTTGGCTAAAAACAAACAAAAAGAAACATGGAGTTGCTCTGAATATAAGTTGTTTAACTTGTAGACACAAGAAATAATAGTTCATTTTCTTGTGAAGGATTGTAAGATGTTTAGACCTTGAGGTAGCAAAGCAGCCCAAACCATGATGCCCCCTCCTCTGTTTCACAGTTGGAAGGAGATTTTTAATGTTGCTGTGAATGGTCCGACCATGTGCTGTAAACCCATTCTTTATCTTTTTCGTCTCTGCTGAAAATTAGTTCTGCAATGAGGTTCAGAAGTATTTGGACATCGACATAGTTATCATTTCATTGATTCATCTTAACATATATAAGCTTTGATTATTTAATGATATGGGCTCATAGTGCAGGCTCCAAATTTAAAATAAGGGTATTCAAAGGCTTATTGGTGGAAGGATTTAGGGATTACAGCTCTTTGAAATGCAAAGCCCTTATTTCATGAGCTCAAGTGCATTTGGACAACTGAGTGAAGAGTGGTTCCATAGACAGGTGTGAGCTATTCTGCCATTTTAGCCAGTTTATGGAGCAGAAAGTCAGCAGTTGATTGCAAGGGTTGCATATGTGATTTGAAACGGTTCGTCTGAAATCAATCAGAGGGATTTTTAATCCAAACGCCGTCAGGTTTGGATAATCCCACACTTGATTGCTTGATGGATTTTGATATAAATACCCAAGTCTTCAGAAATACTTGTGGAGCTTTTCCCAGTTGCAATGACCACAGCATGGGTCACACAAACCAGTCTGTGTTATGTATCTAACTATGCCATATTGTGTGCTTTCATTTGGGTGAGAGGGACTTCTACAAACCACACTTCAAGCCTTATCTGTGTAAATTAAATAATTAAGCAGTTTTTATGAAAACAAAGCTCAGAAGTTCAGCAACTGATTGTAACACAATTATTCTTTTTTTTTTTTTTTGGAAGTTTTCTTTTTTCCACAAGTCTGCAGGTGTGTACAGGTACTTGCATGTGTGTCTGTGTGTGTGGTGGGGTGGCAGGAGATGAAGAAGGGTTGCTTTTGGCTGTTTTTAAAAATGTAAAGCACTTTTTGCTATGTTTTTAATATATGATTGCTTCATAAATAATGTTTTAATTAGATTGATTTTTCTTTAAAGTAGTCAAACTGGTTGTCTGTCATACTTGGTGTTTTTGTTCATATTTTTAACTCAAATAAAGATGGGATTAGAGTAATTATTACAGAAATTTGGACAATTGTAACAAATATTTTCTTTCAACTTCATTTAAATGTTTGCTCCTACATATTGCAACTGGAAATGTGTCCATCCACTCAGCAAAAACACACACAGATGACAGAAAGAGATTTGATGTTTAAAACATTATTTCCTCGTACTTTCTACAGTCTTCTTAGCTTGCCTTCAGCCTCGATGTGACTGTGAAGGATGTGCTACTGAGTATTCTCATCCAGATTCAAATGGAGACGGTAAACTACCAGTAAGCTTTATCAGTCAGATGAGCTGGAACATTATCAAATGCTTTTTTATTTATTTATTTATTTATTTTTTTAGTTCCAGATGTAGACTTTTTTTTCTCTTTCTGGTTTGATGCCTGAATATCAAAAATTATTTCCCCTTTTCACAAATGAAGGCATTTTGATAAAAGAAAAAGCTTATTATATGAACATAAGGCAAAACTGAAGAATCTACATACATGCAAAGAAACACAAAGGTTTCAGTGTGGCTGATGATAATGGGAGGGGAAGTGTATACTGGGAGCAGTGGCCTAATAAGGCTAAATACCAGACTGTGAATAATCTCCCAGTAAACTGTCTACTCATGAAAAACACAGAGATGCAACAGCAGCAACTCTCGCTTTCTGCCTGGCTGCCCCCCTCGTCCCCCTCCCCTGCTGCCCACCCCCTCCCCTCATGCACCAGCCTCTGTCCACACCGGTCCCTCACTCTCTTCCCTCTTTCTTTACTTTCTCTCTCCTCTTCTCCTTCCTCCCACCTCCTCCTCTTCCTTGCTCCTCGTCTCGTCTCAGTAAGTAGGATAAGGCTTGCAGAGCTCTGTCGTCGTGGTAACTGCCAAAAGTATTCAGTTTGAAGTTTGAGGAGGTCAGTTTGTGGGTCAGGGTAACCCCCTCCCACACACACACACACACACACACACACACACACACACACACACACGCTCACAGAGACGACAGAGTAGAGGTGTTGTGGAGACCCCCATCTGGGCCGGGGCCCTTTTACACGAGGGGATCAGGAAGGGGAATTGATGTTTTTGGAGGGCAAGGGCCACTGCAAAGCTCTGCTTCTGAAACAGTTGTGGTGCCAGAACTTTTTAGATTTTCAGGGATTGAAATTAAGCTGATTAGGAACGATATCAGACAATGTTGTACATGGACTTTTTTTTTTTTTTTTGCTGTTCAGTAACCCTGATAAATACAATTCATCTAGAAAGACAACCATGCCGTAAGCTTACACTTCAGCAATGCTTCATGCTAATATGTGTTTCAAAGAATCTGTCTTTGAAAGGGGAAGGGAATTGGAGTCTCATGAAGGTAAATCAACACGAGGAAAAATATTCTTTCATAAATAAAAGTAGTTTGGTCCTGCTATCATCAGAACTGATCTACTTTGTATTTTTAGCAATACTTACTTGAGGTATAGGTTAAATAACTCTAGTTTTAGAAAAATCATAAATAAAAATAGTAATCAGACATTAATAAAACTTGCATTCACACGCTGAAGTTAAAACCAAACTACGTAAAATGCTCTCTAATTAACTTGTAATAATACTAAAGCTGTAGACTTAGCTCAAAACTCTTTGGAGATTTCAAACCATCTCAAGTGTGCACAGTTTTGTTCGCACAAAGTGTGCATCACAAAAGCTGGTAGAGCACCAGCTCTCCTCCAACACCCCCAAAAAACAAAACCATTAATTGTGACCTAGCCAAGGTCCAACGGCTACCAAACTTTTGTGCTGTTGTCAATGAAACTTTGTTGTTGTTTTGACTGCAAGCCAAACTTTCTTTGTGTCCAAAAACAGTCCTGGTTGTGTGCAATCTCACACCTTAAACTCTCAGAACATTGAGTGGTGGTTTCAGCCCATCAGTCCCAGACAACTACTGCCCTTCGAACAAACTCAGAAGTCCTCCACTGCCACCATACTGCAGCTGCAGGTGCAGCCTCCCACACGTTAAACACCAGGCAATGCCGGTTGGAAAACTGAACTCATTTATGTAAAACAACCGATTCCTGGAAGCTTCTTCATGTCAAAATTCAGACAACAAACATTTCTGGAAATGTTTTTTTTTTTTTTTTATAAAAGTTACTGTTTGGAGGTGAACAGGACTCATCCAGTTTCCCGTTTAAAGCAGAGATCCTTCTAGTCTTTATGAAAAGTAGTGCAAACTTTATTTCCTCTCAAGACTTCCCTCATTTTCATTTTCCCTACTCTCTCTTTGTGTCTCTATTCTGGGTGGGTTCTGATGTAAATGTTTTCAGTCAGTTGGCGGCTGAAGCTCAGCAGGTGGTCCACCAAATCCACCGTAACCCCCGGCAACCCCTGTCCAGCCAATCCAAATGCTGCCCTGTCTGCCACTGTGCTTAGTTAGCCCTGACAGGATCCCATTTGTGTGTGTGTGTGTGTGGGTAAGAGAGGCAAAACTATTCAGAGGACAGGGTGTCTACTAGGAGTGGTTATTAAAAGTTTATTAAAGTTTTCAGCAGCTGGGAGATTTGGGTTTGAGTGTCAGGGAGCGTGGAGACATCTGTGAACATAATCTGTGTCTGCCTCAGTGTTGGACCACAGTTACTGTCTTACTTTAGAAAGATAATCTGCTTTAGTTCCCATCCATGTGCGTTTCTACTCGAATAACAATAAAAATGTTTCCTTGTTAAGAATCTTATGTGGGATCTTAAGGATTGTGGGAAAAATTGTAAGTCACAAAAAATACAGGAAATAGGCATCATGCAACTTCAGATTTCTTTTCAAACATATTTCACCTTTTTAACATTTTCAAACTTTTAAAATACATAAAGTAAACCTGGGATTTATCTATATGTATCTACACTTGTAGATGTTTGATCATTTTCTAATAAGGATTACAAGTAATAAGATTATAAGATACTAACATGTAACATGTAATAACATGTAATAACTTTTTACACTAAGATAAAGTAACTCACACTTGTGGACTGCTGAGACCAGCTGACCATTTTAAAATTTGTTCACCTGATAGCATAATGTTGCAATTAAGTAATTTTTGGTCAAAAATTACATTTTTGGTCAAATCATAATGGTAAATAAAGAGTCAAGACTGATACTAAAATATCAAATATGTATGAAAAAGCACTCAGAGTGCAAACTTACGCCAAGGGCCACAGTTTTAAATAATTCCTGGATCCAAATGGTGATTCAGATCACCACCAAAATTAAACCAGTTCTTCCTTTATACGTTTTCAACAAGTCTTGAAAATTTCATTAAAATCTGTCAATAAGTTTCTGAGTTATCTTGAACACAACCAGACTAAAAAACAGATAACCGCCGGTAAAAACATAACCTCCTCGGCGGAGGTAATAAACAGCCTGGAAGATGAGTAAACTGATCAGAAATAATCTCTTATAATTATAAATTCTTACTCTGATGGGATGTGTGAGTTAGGTTGTTAGCTAATAAACTGACACGCTACATGCATTAGCGAGGACACAGCGGGAATGCAGGAATTGCAGTGTGGTGTGTTTCTCAGTGACATATTGGAGCATCATATAAAGCTTGAAGAATAAATGAGTAAATAATGGCAAAAAAGTTCACGTGAAGCCAAAAGGAAAAGGTTCTGCAGTGCTTTTTAACCTGAACATGTCACAGTAAAGGAAACAATCTGCACACGGGGCTTTAAATTGTTAACAGTGAGCTTTTGTTCATATTGTCTTTCAAAGATCAACATAAATAAGGCTGGCTCTATTCTTTCTTTTAAGGACTGATCTGGAGATGATTGTCCAGAGAAGAATGCTCCACAAGCCGCTGAAGGCTCCCTACACAACGCAGTAAAGAAACAACAGTGTGTGTTCAGTCAGAGGCTTCTTCAAGTAGCTTTAAGTCATGAAGATACAGGAAGTCATTCCTACTAATAGCTATCCCCTCTAGAACAAAATGACTGACAACTAAATGCTTCTAAAGAAAAAACAAATAGATTATAAAAATCTACTGTGGCATTTTAATTTCCCCTTAGATTAATAAAATATTCTTCATTTCATTTTATTAAGCGGTAATTAAATACTCACCGCTTGGTCTCCAGACGACAACTGTCTGTTGATTGGTTAAAATGTTTCAAATGTATTTTAATTTTAACCTCCAACACGCTGTTTGAGCAAAAAGAACAAAACAGCCACTGATGTAGTTTGATTTCTGTTCTCTGAAATATTTCTCTACATTTAACTGCATGTAATTCTTTTACCTCTACAAATACGCCACATTCAGTTGTTGGAATCAGAGCTCTGTATGTCCTTGAGTTTTATAACATTTCTCTCTTTTTTAATTTTCTCCTGTGAGAGATATAATAACCATGATGAGCATATGAAGATGTTTTATAAAAATATGTTTATGTGCACATGCGTGTGTGTGTATGTGAGAGAAAGATAGAGAAAGAAAGAGAAGCAGTGGATGGATGGTGTGACTAGCTGAGCTATCATCAGCTTTGATTGGCTTTGAGAGGCTCTGAGTGCTGGGTCCATCCCAACCACTTTCCTGGGTCCTTAGGAGCACTGGGTTGTGTGTTTGTGTGTGTGTAGGTGTGTGTGCACATATATCCTCTCTCGCTGTGTCTCAGGGTTTCTGTGTGCAGATATGTGCCTGCAGAGCCATATTAAGCCCCCTGTATGCCCTGCAAAGTACAAAAACATACAAGGGCATCCAGGAGGATGAGTGGTTTTAGAGACTGCTATTCATCCTGAGGATGAGAGTTGAAACTGCGTCAGCAAGCAGCTGCTCCGCTGAAGTGTCCTTCAGCAACAAACTGTTTTCCCTATATCCAGCGATTCAGAGAAAAATGGAAGAACGCCGTTTCCGTCGCTTAATAATTAAGGTATTGCAAATCTATTCCATATCCTAAAAACACAATTTACATTTTCTTTCCTATTTCAGACAAGTGGTCTACCTCAGCCTGCAGCAGCTCCAGACTGTGAGGCAAAAGCTGAGAAAAACTGCTCAGTGTACTCCGTTACCACCTCGTAAACTTTCCCTATGTTAACCGCAGTGCTGAAACTGCTGCAGTCACTCAGCAGATTTCCAAGACCTTTTTTCCCCCCGTATGGTTCAAAGAATTGCGACCAATAAACAATTAAGTGATGAGAAAAATGAGCACTCATTTCCTCCGATCTGAGAGGAAGTATCGCCAACCTGATTGCCCAACTCCTCCCGCTCTTGTCTGAGCCGCATGCATACCAAAGACAGCACTAGATGGAAGAGAAAGGCTCTCAGTTAATATTTAACCAGGCTATGTAAAGACACAGTCTGATAGCTGAGCCTATGAGCAAATAGACTCATGTGTTTGGGACAACAGTTTAATGGCCTAAATGTATGGTAATACTGCACTCTGAAGAGGCAGTGAAATGCTTTAAATGTACAAAACATGATTGGATGAACCCCCTGAACCGCTCTCTAGTGTAAAATGTCTTGCATATAATGTAGTCTGTTGTGAAGTGTCAATTATGGTGTAATTATTAAAATCAAGTTGTAAATGAAAATGTCATCCAATAATTTGCCACCAATTGAGCATTTTGTTATTGGAATTAAAAAGATATTACTAAATATAAAATGTTATTAACAGGTGGAAGACGAAGTATTTTTTATAAAAGTCCACCTGATAGCTGAAACTTCTGCAGAAAGCCAAATATAGCCAGAAGCATGACCTGACTGGAGACCCTGCTCGACACATATGCTTTCATAGATGGCTGCATGTGTGTTAAAAAAGAGAGAGCTTTTTTTTCGGCCTAGTTGGCATTACTTGTACCATGTGGCTCTGTGTGAGTGTGTGTGTGTGTGTGTGTGTGTGTGTGTGTGTGTGTGTGTGTGTGTGTGTGTGTGTGTGTTGGTGTTTTGTATAGAAAGTGCTGCGAGCAGTAGAATGGGAATTTGGTGCCATCAGCACAGTGATGTCAGCACACACAGACAAACAAAAGCCAGAACCCAAACCCCTCGCTCAACTACCCACAATCCTGCTGGAAACTGTGGGGGGCCCAACTCTGGGGTCCCGCTGCCGTTAAAACACGCATGTTAACTCGGGCATTCACACATAGAGATGCACAGAAATGAACACGCATGCACTTGCGTTCACAAGTCGGGAGGCCCATGCATGAAGCGCAGATGTACATATTTGTGCTTGAATCCAGCTGTACAGTCTCCTGTAATACATAATATACATGCAGATAAACTGTAGAGTCATGTCAATACTCCAAAGTCATCACGATCAGCCTTGTACAGGGATAAACCTAAAATATTTTGAATCTAAAGAATATTTTTATAACTTGCAAGGCAAAAAGCACATGAAAAGTGATTTTTTTGTTTCTGTTTGAAGGCCTTAAGCAATATAGAATTACATGTCAAGTGTCTTTTAGGAAAGAATGCAGCTACTTGCTTTAAACAAAAGTACCTGTAAAAAAAAAAAAAAAAAAGATCTTTTGTTTTTTAAGACCTACTCAGAAACAAGTTGTTTACACATGGTCGGTTGCCACTGCTACAGTGGATTCAGCTTTGCATTGTGTCTCTGTATTAATTCTGTAACAGCCATGAGTGAGCAGTCAAATCAGAAACACACCTCTGTTTGCATTGGCCTGGCCCTCTGCCACGCTGCACCAGACTCAGCCACATGCTTTGCAAATGGGGGGTGACATTACTGTTTCTGTGTACTTCGTATGCATATACTGTGACAGCACTAAAGGAGATAAATATTAGTGTGTTTAGATAACATAAGGAGGGCAGTGTGATCTCAAGGGAATCAAGAGAGAAATGCTGAAAGAAATCTGCATTTTTGATTTGTTTGAACAGGTGGGGCTGCTTGGGGAACATTTTTTCTTTTCTATCTCACCTCACTTTTGGTCGTGTAAAGTATTTTTGAACTCATATAAGAATAATTCAATCAAGTAAAAGAAAAAAAAACATGAAGGTAAAAGCTTTTTTTCCCTGTTAGAGTCCACACAGATGTTTTATGGCTTCTTCACATTATCAGAAATTCTACGGATGGAAGCATCACATATGTCCTGTACATCATTGTTTCTCTTCGCCCTTTCTGATCTACGCTTCAGCTGCATCTCCTGCAGATCTGGTACTCTGTACAACTTTGTGCAACTTTGTCAAGCAAAATGTGATGTCATGGGGTCATATCCCAGCCTGTCAGCTGGACGGTGTGTGTGACTGTGTGAGGGAACTGTGCAGCTTTCTGTTTTAACGCTGCTGTTGTATGTCTTTGTTGAACTGTTATACAACAATTAGCTACTGTTGCTGTTTGTTACAGTTCTTTAAATGCCCCTCTGTCCAAAACAGTCAGAGCCAGACTGGGGCTGGTAGTGTGTGTAAATGTGTGCATGTTTATTTGTGTGGTTTTTTTCTTTCTTTTTTAGGGGGGGGGGGGGGCAGTGTAAGTGGGCATGCTGGACCCAAACAGTTCTTCATTGTACTGGAAGAGGAAGAGCCCAGTCGTACTGCGCACCACGCTATTCAGCCAAGTTTGAAGTTGATGTGGCGGCGATGGTGGTGGAGAGATGGGTATGGATGGAGGGGTGGGGGTGTATGCTTTTGTTTGTATGTGTGTATTTATAGTTTGCTGGGTGGTTTGGAAGCTCTAGTTAAATGTGTATTGACAGGATGGATTTTATCTACCCCCATATCCCTCTTCTTCCTTCTGCCTATTTGTGTGTGTTTGTGTGTGTGCGAGTGTGTTGTAGAGGAAAGATAACAATAGTTTCCTTTGACCCATGTAATGAAGGAGTTCTTCATATTCACATGCCGGCTGTTACTTTCACTTTCCAAACTTTCACATCACGGAAAGGATCACGTTAAACTTTCTGCAAGTAAACGTCTCTGCAGCGCACGAGGGAGAAGAGTCACCAAGTTACCGGGCCTGAACTGTATTTGTTGCCTGGTAACACAACCTTGGATCAAGAAACACTGGGAGCTATTGTGGGTGTACAAGGATTCACTGTGAACTCTGACCTTTACGTCTCAGCAGCTTTTCACCAAGTCTGAGTGTTTTATAAATCTGCTTCCTGTGATTTCACAGCATTGATTTTTCCTCTAATAAAAACACTGAATAGCCACATAAGCTACTCTCCTGCTATTGGCTATCGCTGCACTTGCTGTTCCAACCTAAACCTTTAACTGAATACGGTATTAAAGAAAATGAAAGACATTGAAAAAAGAATAAACGCAACAACAGCTTGCTGTCATGTCTCAGAGGTTCATGTCTCAGTTGGTTACTTTGCATTTTTTTTCTATTTCCCTTTCAGTGATGCAACTATAGGGATAAAACTACACAAGAAAATCAGACAGTACATTAATTGGATGGAAAACGGGAACTGATGTGTACCCACCCAAATACACACATCCAAACATACACATACATGTATCCTCACACACAGGGATTCTCATTGGGAGACACAGCAGTGCCTCGGAGGGTGCCAGTCATGCCCGGCTTCCGCTGCACTCCAAATTGAGCGTGGCACAGAGTGTATGAAGTCAGCCGTCTGGAAGAGAGCCAGTCATTGTTCCACCAAGCAGCTGGATTGTAATTACTAGAGAGCTCCTCCACCTCATGACTGTTGCTCCTGCTTCTTCTCATGGTGACTGTGTCATATAGGAAATATTTATGTGATAAATCAGGGTTGAGTGAATACTCATCGGCCAGATATTAATGAAGGGTTCTGCAGTTTTGTTTACAGGCATGTTTACATGTCATATGACAATGCAACCCCTAAAAATAGATATCCAGTATTCACAAGGTGTACTAGTGTGTTTCCAGTGGAGCTTATAAATGCTCATGGACAATTTAGACATTTAGAAAGAAATTAAATTAATAATGACATAACTGACTTTATGTTGTTCCTTTGGTTTCACCAGCAAACGGTAACAATTTAGAAATATAAATATAGGTTTTAATCATTTAAGTTAATTTGATGAAATGAGCTTCTTTGAATTCAGGGTTGTATTTGCTTTTATTCATTTTATTTGTAAAACTAAAAAATTGGGTTTGTTGTGAGGTACCTTAATCCCACCTTTAAGAGCTGGTTTGAGATTACAGTTTTAAAGAAGCAGATTTATTGTCATTGTAATGGCAGGAAGTAGAAACTAGTTCTGAACCAGACTTCGTACACTCAGTGAAACATCAACTACAGCGACATCACCTTTGGGTTCGTCGGCTCCTTTAAAAGGCAGGAGTCACACGGAGGCTGTTTCCGTGTATACTGTGTTTGAGACTCAACAGAAACTAATGTTTGCCTTAGATTTTGCCTTCTTTTCTGGTGATAGAAATGCTTTTGTTAATATGACCCTTCACTGTTTTATATGACGTGGTTTTTATTGGTGGAATCTGAACTTTCCCCCTGCTTTAGATCTTACTCTGGAAGTACATCTTAATGGGTTATGGTCTTATATCTGTTCAGTGGGTGGAAGATTCAGTAGATTTGTAGACCCAGTTCTAGTCTGAAACTATTGAGGTAAATTCTGTCTTATTTACATTGTGCAAGGTCATAAAATATGTTACCTAAGAAAACATTTTCTAGAAACTTCAAAACTTAACGTCTTGAAGTTGATTGAGCAGCACTCAAGGAAAATCAAATGTTTTGAATTCTTTACAATTACTTTTTTATTATTAGGTGAAAATGTGACACTGCGTGGCTGGATTCTCTCATGGCCATATGTCCTGCACACTGACATTCATGACGTGTGTATTATGTCCCTTCTTTTGCTCCACACACACATCTGCAAATGGAATTTTCCCTTAGAAAGAAATAAAATTTTCTGAATTTGAATCCGAATCTATTTGATCAGTCGAAACCACAGCAGACATTCACGATGCAGCTGACATGTTCACAATTTGTTCAAAAGAAAAGCAAACCAGCGAGCGTTGCTCCAGTTGAACTTATAGCAGGGTTTTATCACCCACTTCATCTGCACATACATACCTCGTCGTGTTTAGCAGTTTTAAGAATATGGGTTGTGTACATTTATCTGATCTTAAATAACAGATCAATATAGACAAGGTGAGAAACATCATGCTGGAGGAGCACCGGGGTGCGTGGTGGAGGGAGGGGAGGTGGAGCTCTGCAAACGTCCAGGTCTGAGGAATGTGTCAACTTGATGTCAACTATGTGCTGCTTTGTCATGAAACCGCAGAGCGCTGGAAACACGTAAAAGCTGCCATTTTCACACCTTTGAATCCTCCCTCCCTCCTTCTTCCTTTGCACCCCCCTCCACACACACACAGTGGCAGCAGTAGCCAGACCAGTGCTAGTGCAGCTGTGACCAGAACAATAGCATTCCTCAGGTTTTAAACGCTTGGCACTTAGATTCCTAACAGTCAAATTCCTGGCGGGGAGAAGCCGGGGGTTGCTATAGGACGCCAAAAGCTCTAAGAAGCCTTGTAAGGAGACGTACAGCTGTAAAGCACTGTGTGATTTGGCTTTTTTATGAGAGGGATGGATTGGCGCATGGGGGCGGGGGTGAAGCTCTGCTGTCCCTCCTCATGTCTTTTTTTTTTTTTTTCCCCTCTCAGATGTGACATTTCACCAGGACGGTTGTAGCAGTTTAAGCCGAGAGGTGTCCTGCTGCTCTGCCACGACATCATGTGTTGATAGAGGCACCTGTTAGGTCAATACATGTGTCTTGCAATGCGCTTTTGGCGCATGGGGTGCTGAAAACTACACGGATGTGCTGAAAGTGACACATTACTTTAAAGAGTGTTCAATTAGGTGTTAACAAAGGACACAAACAGGGGGTCGGTTGTGTTTATGTTTTTTAGCATGGAGATGCAGCTCGGCTTCTTTCTAGCTAAAAAAGCTTATTTTAAAAAAAACGTTATTTGAAATTTTATTTATTTTTATCATACTGAAATAAATCGGCACTACAGTGATGATGTGACTCGGTTTAAGTTACACTAACGTTAAAAAAAAAAGAGAGAGAGAGAGAAAAGCTGAAGTGCAGTGGGCCTCACAACATGTGTGCTTTCTCTGGATGTTTTAGTTCACACAGTGCTGAGCTGCCAAACTATCAGCCCATCTGAAATAACCCCGAAAAATAACGATTCTCTCATTAACCACGCCTGTTTCACAATTTAAATATAAATGAATCTAATTTAGAAAACCTCAGGCGCGATGAAGGGGACTCATTTAGAGCCAATCTAAAATTAATGAGGGCATCTGGAGAGAGACGGTGTGAAGAGGGGCCCTGTGTGGCTTAACAGATACTGGAGTTAACAAGCTACTGTACTTAAAACACTGGAAAATCCCTGTTAATTTAAAGTTAATGCAATACTGTACTCTGAAGGGTGGAAAGGAGCTTTAATGCTTCGAACACATTGCAGTGGTGCTTTCAGATTGACTCTTGGCCCCTCCATGGCAAGCCCCCTTTATGTATAGAAAGATTTAGACATTTCTTTTGGAGGATTTCATGTGAAAATGTTGGTGCATGTTTAATTCTTGCCAAATATTAAGTCAAAATTCTGTATTGAATTATCCACAATTATAGATTTGAGCCACAAATTTGTCTGCTTCAAGCAAATGTTCGGTTCGTCACACCCTCTCCCACAGCGACCGATCGAGTGGCTCCAGCAGATGCCAGCCAGCTCCCACAGTGACTGTTTGGTTTTGCAGGTTTAATTCCCGATGGGTTTGGGTCTAGAGTGATTAGGCTGAGCCCCAAAGGCCAGCAGGCTTGTCAGGTGTCTCCACACATTAACGTCGTTCTGCTCACACCCTGAGCCGACAGCACAGCGAGGCAGAGGGGCAAAGAGAAGCGCTGATCTGGTGCGGTGGGAGGTGCAGAGGGATAAAGAGGAGCTTCACGTTTCACCGTACTGTTCTTTTATTGAATTACATATTAAGAGTTAAGAAGTTGAAGTTCTCAAACATTTTTATGAGGAAAGGAATCATGCGGTGTTGATTTTAATTGTTCTTTTGTAAACATGAGAAATCTTTTGTATAAAACTATGGAGCATTTTGGAAGAATCTCTGGCTTCTGCGGTGTATTTCTAAGCTACGAGACTCTTTTCTGATGACTTTTGAGTTTCAGCTCTTTTCTGCCCGTAAAAGCAAACTCACTGGTGGATGCTACCTCAACATTTTCTTTAGCCTTTAACCCTAAAACCAGCTGAGTGTCAACACAGCCCACTTTCCCCTGCTGGATTCAAACAAACTTGCATTGTGTCTGTGCACAAACAACTTCCTGAATGCAGACATGCAGCTTGTTAGTGGGTGGGGGGGGGGGGGGGGACACCCTCTTACTGAAAACTCTTCCTGCTTCTGACCTCCAACCTCATCCCACCCCACCCACACCCAGCACTTACACAGCATGGTGCAGCTATAGGAGGAGAGGAAAGGGTGATGGGGAGAGGGCATTAGGCTTTAGTATGTGCACAGGCAGAGGAGGCGATGTTCGGTTTTAGAGAGAGGGGGGGGGGGTAAAGTGTTGAAGTTGGAGGGAAGAGGGGAGATGAGGGGACCTGCTGAGAGGGCAACCTATATACACTCCTCCTCCTTCCTGCTATACCTCTGCCCCCCCTCCCGCTCTGTCACCAGCCATGGGGGTAAAGTACATTACATGCCTGCTAATCAAGTCTCCATTACAAGTTTGGAGGGAGTGAAGCAAAATCTGAAGTGTTCTTCTTCTTTGTTGTTCTACGTAACTCTGAAACTTTTGACTGGTGTGTAATGTGTGTGTTTTACCTCAAATGTAACTTTCTGCTAGTTTAGGAGCAACACAACAGTGTTTTAGCAAAACACTCGGCAACTCTATGAACAATTTTAAAAGACTTAAAAGTTCCTTTAGACTTTCTGGTGACTGAAATGATGCAAAATTACACAGAGAGCAAAAAAAGTGCTAAAAGTGGCATGTTATTAAAAAAAAAAAAAAAAGATCATGTTTGAACCACATTAAGACAGCAAAATGGAGGAAGATATTCATTGTTTTTGTATTTGATAATTGGGAATATATTTAAAGTATTTAAAACCAACAGGATTTTTCAATCTATTGTTTTTTTTTAATTTATTTATTGTTTTACTCAACAGCAGAACAAAACAAATGACAGTTTGGAAAGTTGTGTTGTGATAAAATGAACATTTGATTTGCCAAAGTTTTTTGTTTGCTGTTATAAATATCAGTTTTTTATCGCTGTATCCTGCACAAACTGCAGATTATATGAAGATTATATCAATTTAAAAAGAATGAAATTACTAGGGATGGTTATCAGTTGGAATTTTTTATTTCCTGCATCACTAGAAGTCATTTTAGATCGTTGTTTCATCTTCAGGTTTTCTTTATTTACAAGGCTGAAATGAAAACAGTTTAAATGCTTCTTTTAATCATTTACAAAATCACCTTAATTCCAAGGTTTAGCTGGGAGCCCATCTGTGTGCATTGTCTCTTCTGACAAGCATCATGTACTGCTTGTCATAACGGATTGTACAGATTTCCTGTCACTCTTTTCACTTTATTTCCGTGGTCACATGTGATGCGTCCCTAAATCTCATCTTTAACAAACATTTTACCTGTTTAATTGGTTACACTTTAGATGAAGTGTACTTTCAGGCTTTATATGAAAGCCGAAGCATAAGCCTGTCATTTTTTAACCCTTTAAAGCCCAACTTAAGAAAAGTCCTTTTTTTTTTTTTTTTTTAATCTGAAGTTTTTATTTGGCCCTTTAACAAAACTGCAAAACAACAAAAAAAAATATTTTTATGGTATTTTTTAACATTTATTACCATGATAGGTCAGAATTGTTGGAATCTTCTGATTCCTTGTATCTATCAGGATGCAGGATACAAGTGTCACACTGTGTACAACAAGATTTTGAGCAACGTTTCAAACAAAAAGTGATGCAAAATGTCTCAGAAACTGTATGTATCTCATATGATACGTTTAGCTTTATAGGTTAAAATAATCTATTTGTTTATCATCTGAAGAGAAAGTGTGATGATAAAAAATCTCATCTCTGGATGAGGAGAATAAATCAGTTTAAAAGTGTCTCTCTGAGCTACTTAAACTTTATGATAGCTACCAGTTTTAGTCATACACATGGAAGTCAAACAAACATGGAGCAACTTCTCTTTAATGTCATGTAGTTTCAGACTGGATCTTCATTTACAAGCAAATTTAATCTGAACCAACAGAAACTCAAACAGAGTGATGCACTGATTTGAATAAGCCATAAAAGCCAGTAAAGAGCTCTGTGGTCAGCCAACCATTCAGACGATCAGAGGATGAGGTCTGCACATTACCGCAGTAGATCTACTGTACACATTAATCTGGACTTACATTCTATAACTGATACACAGGAATACAAAAGAGACAGCAGACAGTCTTACAGAGGTAATTATGCATGCCATAAACTAAAGCTCAGTCCTCTGTCCTAAAAGCATGAAGCTCTTCTGGCCCAAACTGGCAAATATTGAAATAGTGTCCACTTTATTATCAGTTATTGTTGTGTTACTCTGTAAACCAGTATTTCATGAGAAACTAAATACGAAACGTCATATTTGAATACGGTCTTGATTGAAAGAAAAATGTTCTTTCCATAGCATCTTTGACCATATGAAAGCTGCAGCAGATAGCTGCATTACTTCCAAACCAAAAAGCAACAAAGGTTAGGTTAAACTGTTATTTAATGCCACTAATAATGCAGCACTGCATTATTAGACGTCATAGCCTCTCTTTCTGTGAGTAATTGGATTTTGCAACACCTGTATGAGTGTAGATTGTTCAGAGGATTATGGTCTGGGAAGCCTTGAGTCACCACTAATTACCGTCTTCCTCTCTCTGTATTTCACACACTGTTCTTATATTTGCTCCTTGCACCAACAATAGAAGACTTAATTGATATTTTAAGGCCATCGTTGCTTCACACACAATCCTTCACAGTAGTGATTTACTGATAATGTATTCATTATTTAGTTTAATGTTAAAGCATGATGTCTTTGTAAACATTTGACGCAATTAGGGTCTAGTTTTGATTAACTTTTTAACCTTCTGTTACAGCTGCATTATGTGGTATGAAAAGACTAAATCTCAACCTTTCTTTTTTTCCTTTTTGATACACAGATAAACTTCCAGAGATCCTCAGAAGCTTGTTGGTCCCCTGTTGAGATAATGGCCATAATTTGCCTGCAGCCATGCCATGTGTCGTATCCCCCCAGTAATATGGAAATGTGGACAGTCAGAAGTGCTAATCAGAGTCATTCATACTGTTAAAAAAAATAAAGAAACAACAGAAAAGTCAAGTATGTTCCAGGTGAGTATCAATCTTTGCCACCTAATTTTTTTAGTTATGTTGGAATCACTTTATTTTTTTATTTTTTAAGATTATGCTTCTTTTTGAATGATATGTTTGGTATTATTTGGTTTATTTATTATTTGTTTAGTTGTGTGACCAAAACAAGACTTAAAAGTCTAATCAGCGTTCATATTATCTTAAGGGATGGAAGGTTTATTTGTAAAGCACATTTTTTGTAGAAGACAATTCAATGTACCTTATATGACAATGTTACAGTGCAGTATATAGCAACCATATATATAAAAAAAGCTATTTTAAAAAGAAATAAAATGAATAAAGATAAAAAATTAGCTAAAGTAAAATGAGGTAACATAGACAACATCTGTTCAGTGATTTTGGATGCATTCACTTGTATAGAGAAAGTTAAATTAAGATAATATCAGAAACATTGAG
Source organism: Telmatherina bonti (assembly GCF_933228915.1). NCBI lineage: Eukaryota > Metazoa > Chordata > Actinopteri > Atheriniformes > Telmatherinidae > Telmatherina > Telmatherina bonti. The sequence continues at coordinate 11,075,323 of NC_136626.1, forward strand.
TTTTAACACTTCATTTATTTCCTGTAGCTTTCATTCCCAAGCATCATCCAAATCCTTAGAAACCAAAGTTCAGAACTTCTTTTTAAAATTCCTGCTTGGGGCATCACATTACAGCGATTTCACTTTATGGCACTTCACTGCATCACACACCAGCAACAGGTTACAAACACACTCGCTAGTTTGAACACACACGGTGGTTAATTCAGCAAAGAGACCCAACAGAATGTTAGTGGAGGAAGCAAGGTAAAGATAGAAAGTTAAAAAGTAGGAGATCATCATCAGACTGACTTTTACTTGTCTGTTAGAGCTCAGAGATGTAACGGGATGCAAGCTGGATGCTGAGTTCGTCTTCATCAGAGAGTTCCAAAGTTTAATAGTGTGTCTGGAACATTTTTTTCACACAGTAAAAAGTCCAGTGTACTTTAACTTGATTACCCTCTTAGCATCCACACTGGGGCAATGACGGTGATCCAGTTTAATGGTCACTTCATTTTTATTGTAGTTAGACTCAACTGTGCAACTGCAGTAACTTTGATGTGCTAATTTAATACACTTAGACCAAAAGTGTTTGCGACTGCTGTGTCCACTCAGCTACTGGGGTTAAAAATGTTACTTTATTCGTTAATTTCTCCTCCATCACTCAAGCTCATGAATTATGGGCTTAATTCCAAAATAAGTTCTATTTAAAAAGCGCAAGACAGGTTAAAGCTCTGATTAATTTCTTTATTTTTGAAGTTAATATCCTTCAGCATCCGATTAGTTGTGTAGGATTTATTGGTTGAAACTAAACCGTTCTTCGATCAGGAGATGAAGTGATGCTTTTTGTCCCAAAGAAAGAGGTTGATGGAAGGGTTGCGAACACAGCGGACTGCTCATTATTACCAATGTAAAAGCTACACAACCAACCATAGCTTTTGCTTTTAATAACAATCGATGTCTAACAAAATTCCACTGCCAGGATGCTCATTTCAAACAGTTAATGGTGGCTTATATCCTGATACGAGCACGCTATTATGAATAGTATTGGGATACATGGTTGAACCAGCTGGAGGGCTTATACCGTGCGTTCACATGGGAGTTTTATTTCCTGTTTAATTCCAAATAAAAGTTAATTCCGCTTTAAACTGATGAAAAATGATGATGTAAACACTTAATTCCTAATGCTAATTTTTATTCGGAATTAAACTTAATTGCTGGTTTATTCGCATTTTGAGTCCGATCTATTTAATTCCTCTGTCATGTAAACCTTATTTCCACTCTAAGTTAATTCCGGTTGTTCTGAGCATGCTCGTTACCTTGTCCTGTCCCAATAACGCACGTTGTTTTGCCCCCCCGTGCTCGGTGGTCTGTCTTTCTTCTTCTTCTCAGTTGCTGCAAAAAGTGAAGTAGTATGCTTGTGTTGAGCTGATACTTCAAAATTATAATAAAAATAGCGGCGAACTGGTACTTATGTAGTTTTTACAAGTTACAACTGAAAAGACGAGAAGCAGGGAGCCAATTTTGTTTATTTCCGGTATACGTCATACGTCACGTGCACCCTCTGTCCAATCAGAACCCTTCCCAACCCGCCGCTCTGAAGAGAAATTAAGTGAGGACGTGTTTCATGTAAATGTTTATTCGGAATTATCTTATTATTGGAATTATCTGTAAACTTGTAAGAGAATAAGTTAATTCTGAATTATTTAATTCTGAATTATTAATTCTGAATTAAAAAACAACATGTAACCGTACCCATTGAGAGGTAAACCACTGACACTGGGTAGACAGAGGAACTGAAGAGGAAAATGCCCCCTTTATGCTGTTTCTCAAGCTCCCTAACCACCTTATGAAAGGAGAAATAGAAACAATCATACATCCATTATGTTCAGTAAGAGGAATTTGGGTCAGTAAGTCAGGAAAGCTGGTGACCTACAGCCAAGCTGTTGGAAAAGAGAAGAGGACTCAGGAGGGGTAAACATTGTGTGATAATTCAGGTAAAAGGAAGAGAGTGGAGACTGACATGGGTGGAGAAATGTTCTCGGTCCCACAGTGAAATCTGAGACAGCAGTGTAGCTGTTGACTGGGACAGACAGGGATAGGGAGTGTGTGCGTTTGTGCAGGTATTACTCTTGTCAACGGAGACCTAAATCTTTTTACATAATACAGCGATTTGTCCTCCTTATGAGGAGAGATTGTAGGTTCCCATAATGTAAACCATTAGTCGTAGTCATGGTGAAGTCACCAGGAACTGAAGTCAATGGAAAGTCCTCTCAAGTCATGAATACACAGCTCTGTGTGTGTGTACTGTGTATGTGCTGAGATGAGCGATGAACAGACCAGACTTGTCCTGAAGTGAAAGAGGTCCAGTGGCTTAAAAACACAAATAGACACTCACACACAGGCAGGTAATACATCATGGCTATGTGGGAGAATGAAGAGGAGGAGGAGGGGAGACGGGGAGGGAGGCAAAGTGAAAAACGGAGGGATGGACAGATGAGATGGAGGTTAGGGATAAGAGAAGTGGGAGGGAAATACAAGGGTACAGGGACACCCAGCGGGTGATGCAGGGGAGCAGGAAAGGCTAACGGACAGATCAGTCAGCCCAGCTGATTTCTCTTAGCAACACTGACATTGATTACATTATTAAAGACACATAGTCTGAATGAGGATTCATGAAACTTTGCATCACTAGATTACCAACTAAAAGTCTGCCATGTAATAAAACATCTTTTTCTTTAAGTAGATTTAATCTTAGTTTTTACTTCCTCCCACTCCTTTTCGGATATGTAAAGAGAATATGGAGTTGTCAGGTGTATTTGCTTTATACATGCATCGCTGTTAATACTGTATGACTAGTATATGCTATTTACATGTTCAAAATAAATTCAACTTCAAATAAAAACATAAATATGTAAAAATCTCTGAGCTCATTACAAGTTGAGAAAACATTATTTTCAGCCTAAATGTAACTTCAGCTGTTCCAGAGAAGGGAAACTGTCTTCTGGCAAAAGTGAGTGAAATAACACACAAAAGGCACAACATACATCAATAAATTTAGATATAATAAAATAAAAATGTTTAATTTAATTCTGAAGATAAAAGCTTATGTTTGTGTATCAGTGCAGGACAGAACTGTGATGTTATGCATCTGTTTTACACATTTACCTCAGTTTATTCAGCTTAACATTTGAGTTTCATTTAATCATGAAGTTTTTTATATAAATCTTTCAAAATTCACAATGAAAAATCATTGAATAAAATGACTTATTTACTCCCAGTTATTTTTATCAACTTAATAGTTTGCAGTAGTTGAATACCTGATATATACGTTGCCAATTGTTAAAGTTAATGTCACTATAAACAGTTCAGACTCTTTTGAAAATGAGAAATGTTGACTTTTTAACAGGGCAAGTTATAAGACTTCATTTGCTTTATATAATATTTATTTATTAGAAAAAGGAATTGACATGTTTCCGTATAGTTTAAAATAATTTTCTTTGCAGTATTCCTTCCAGAAATATCTGTTATATAACAGAGATGAAGGATAAAAACAAGTGAACAAGGACACCTTCATAAAATGTGCAAAATTCCTGAAAGGCAACACAGATATCCCTTTTTCTGTTTCGTTCACTCTGAATTTTTTCCAGAAAACTTTCTATTTCACCTCAAACCAGTTTTATTTCAAACTATTTGAATCCAGCACCAAACAAGCGATGCTACTAATGTGTGAAGATGACAGCTTATTACTGGAGCAGCATCGTGGTGAAACAGGTGCAGTTAGACTTTAAAACTGTGTCTCAGGGGGGTGAGGAAGTGGGTGATGGACAGCTAGTGGGAGGGAAAGGGAGAATGGGGGATGGAATGATGGAGGGAGGTGTATAGTGCAGCAGAAACTTCCCATGCTGGCCTCCCAGTGTGGCTACGTAATGAGGGCAAGGGACACACACACACACACAGACACGCACACTCTCAGACACACACTCGGGCCGAGGATGGCCCCACGGCTGATTAGCGGCACACAAAGGCCCCAAACAGAAGTAGCAGAGGGCACACAATAGGAGCAGGGCCTCAAGGCGTGGTTTACTTCTGCCCTGAGGGAGGGGGCAAAAGAGGTAGAGGGAGAGAGAGAGAGAGAGAGAGAGGGGGATCCCACTGAGTTGGACAGGGGGTGGAGGTAGGAGGAGGGGGTTTGGTGGGGTTAGAAAAGTGACAGAAGCAGAGTTTTGTTTTTGTGCTGATAAAGAGATGTTGGAGTTCTACTGAGTTCTATTTGCAGTGACTGCTGTGGTGTCTGGAAAACAGGTGAAAGTTTCTGCAGCGCAGCTCGAGTTTTACACGTAAACACGTTGTATACGTGAAGCTCGGTTAGAAAACAGGCAAAGCCAGCGAAGGACGGGGAAAGCGGATTGATGCGGTATACACAACCTGCTCAGCAATGTGAATGTTGGACGTTTTAGAACTTTTTTGGCCAAATGATTGCATAACATCTTTAAAGATACAAAATAGGAATACATTTAAAAGTTGCTATTTCTAGAGGGTAAAAGATGCTCAAAACAGCTGAAAAATATACCTAGACCTACTTAGACAATAAAGTTCCTGTGGGAAAAGGGTCATAACTATGTGCTTATGATAATGTTTCTCTCCTAACTTAAGTTTTTTATAAACTTTCATTAAATCAACAAGCAAATAGCACAATGAGAAAGTCCAGGTAGTCAAACACACATATAAACCAGTAAAACGTGGTTTTTAGATGAATCATGCATCAAAATAATCAGTTTAAACTTTTGTCTGTTATTGGGAAGTCTAACTTGCACTCAGGTGCAATAAACAAAAATATACTGCAGTAAAAGTTAAAGGACTTCATTAACCTTATTATTGGAGTAAAAAAGTAGAAATACTTGATGCAGTGATCTATACTATCATGCATATTTAACACACCAGTTGACTGGGCTGTGTTATTTTAGTTAAAGGTGATACAGATGATGTTACTGGGAACACAGGAGAAATCTCACACCAGCTATTTGAAAGGCTTTTGTTCTGATTGTTACACAGTTTACATTTGGACTTATTCTGTGAATCAAGATTAGATTTTTTTTGTTTGTCAGGGGGTCCAAAACTAAAATGTCAAATGATTCCTAAGCAACGTTTTTCTGCAGAATGTGTTCAGATCTTGAACATCATCTCGCTGGCTCTTTGCTCGGATGTATTTTCTTAGAATGAACATTATATGACGATCTCTAATGAACATGGCCCTCTTTTCACGGAGGAGTAGCGGTCGCTGTAATCTCAGCTGTTGAATTAGCTGCACTGACCAGGATGCCACCAACACTTCATCACCACAAAGAAGAAGCAACAGAATGAACTCTTTTCTGTTTGTCTGCTCCAACTTTCCTTCCTCATACGGAAAACCTGCAGCAGAAAAAGTCATCTCATAGGTTTTCTTCAGAAACACTTCATAAAAGATGATTTCACCTTTAACATCGACACTTTTCTCGTATTTAGAAGCAACAGAAAGGCAAAGGGAGGGGCGGAAACAAAGTGGGGGGTGGAGGTATAAATCCACAAAGACAATTTAGCTTTTCCAGTTTCTCTTCCTGTTTTCCAATTACTTAATGCTATTTAAATACATCAGCGCTGACACACACACACACGCACACACTCACACATACTCACACACACACTAATGGTCCTCAGCAATGAAGAGGCTCCTGAAATAAGTCACGCAGTAATTGTATTTGATAAATCATAAAGGAAGCCCATCAGAGAAAAGCTAGCTGTATTAAAATGATAAACTAGACAATTATGAAAAAAATCCCTGGCCTTTAATTTCCTAAACACACTCTGGAGAGAGAGACCGTTTAAGCTGCAGCCATTTGACAAGATCCTCAACACATTATTTCCTCTCCTCTCAGACACATTGAATTACACCACACGCCTCGGAAATGGCTGTAACATTAGCAGGACATCTCACATCCACACTCACTTATGGCTCATGTCTCTTCACTTCAGTGATTTATAGCCTGAGAAGACGTTTGTCCAACAAAACACAAAGTTTATACTTCATTAAAAGCTATTTGTGGCTGAAACGTCTGAGGAGCTCCATGCAGAGTCCTGAAATGTTCTAGAGAAGTTCCTGAGTGGCGGCATGACAGAATGCAAACATCTGCGACGTTCAGTCTGGACTTGTGGAGATTTTTTTACCCAGGCTCAAAGTAAAATCTCAGAATTAGTCATGGTGAGACAATATGTATAAAAGAGGCAGCAAATAATCGGAAGCATTTGTTTTTACTGCACGCATGTTTCCCGTATTTTCATCCAGGAGAGCACATCTCCAGTAGTCGTATGCTTGTAAGAAAAAGGCAGGAAATGTCTGGAGTCTGATTTTGTCTTTGTGTCTTAAAATGTTTTTTAAATTTTGACTCAAGCTTCCTGTGAAAGTTGTTAAATTTATTTTAAACATATTAAAGTTTCAGGGTGATTTATTGATTTATACTCATTTATTGTAACGTATTGTTTGTGGAAACTTCATGTTCTCACTTAGATTTTTATATATTTCACAGTCCTAGCGTATATTCATTTCTGATTAGGGCGTTGTGGGCTTTCTGAAAAGGTCATGATGAACTTAAGAACTTAAGCTTAGTTACACAGTGTCTGCTTATTCCCCTTTACAGACATTGCAATGTGTCGAGGGCCTGACATGTCTGCATTCAGATATCTGAGACCTGATTAGTTAGAACACTGTCTTCCTTGAAGAGGGTTACAGCTAACAACAGACATTTCTTGTTTAGAATAACATAGATTAATGGCAGACAATTGAGGCTCTTATGCGAGGGTAAAAGGACTCAGGTAGAGCATTCTAGACTTCTGCCCCATCTGACCTCTGGACTATCTCTCCAAATTGCAATTTGTGTTATTCTGTACTTTATTTTCTGTTCAATAAACTTTGTAATCTTTTTATACTTCAGAACCACATTCCTCGTCATCAAAAGACTTTTTTTCCCACAACAATTTGGTGTCAGACATGGGCTTTGAACCCACGCCTCCAATCGGAGACCAGAATATACAATATATATACAAACCCATCAGGGACGTCAGAGGACGTCACGTTGACGTGAGAAGGAGCAGGGAATTAAACCACTGACATTGTGATTGAATGACCACTCCTCCATCCTCGCTACAGTCACATTGAGGTTTGTCGTTTAAAACACAATCTGTTGGGTCTGACTAAAATGAGACATCATCCGTTGTTTTAATGTCTTTGAACATTAATGAGGCTTCTAGCGGAAAAAGGAACTTTAGGAATTAAGTTTTTAAGATTTAAATTCTACAAGGAAGGTTCCTGAAGGTGTTTACATGTGTAATATATGTCACAGCACAGACAGAAGTGTCTAAGAGTATCTAGGGATTACATTCTGTATACACAGTAAGGTACCACAACTTAAAAGTATTGTTTAGAACCCAGCGTTATGCCTAAACCCACATATCCATTGCCTATATCTATATCTAAGTGAAGGATAGGTGGGTAAATGCAATGGCTGGGTTGTTAATGTATAAACACACTTCAATTAAATATGCACAGCCGAGCTTTTGCTATTATTTTGGAAAAAGTCAAAACTCTGTGTTCAAGTTTCATAAAGATAGAAATCTTCTATAGTTCTACAACATGATAAATTAATGCAGAATTTCTCATGCAGGATGTTTCCTTCTCCATGATTGGGCTCATTTAAAATGATGGTTCTGAGTCTAAGAACTGATATCGTGACTGAGTTTCCTAAAAAAAAAACCTCGGTTGGCAGTCAGGTCTGATATCGCGTCGATGTAAACGACACTCAGCATGCTTCCAGCACTAAACCTTCCACTGTCACAGAGAATACATGAACTCTCTGAGATTTTATTTCTCACGGTTGCGTAAAAGTCTCATCCCTCGTCGGCTCCTTTGGCCGATACAGGCATGACGCGTGAGATCTGCACCACAAAGAGTTAAAGGAAAAAAATCTGATCTCCTGGTTCCTTGTGTAAATTCAGCCTGACTGTGTGTGTGTGTGTGTGTGTGTGTGTGTGTGTGTGTGTGTGTGTGTGTGATTGAGTGTGTGTAGGGGGGTGTTGTAGGTGCTTCAGTGTAAAATAACACGGAAAAGGTGATTTTCCACTATAGTGAGGTTTCCACAGTGTGTTCCCCCAGGCAGCAGCAGGAGCATGATTGAATTTTGTGTGTGTGTGTGTGTGTGTGTGTGTGTGTGTGTGTGTGTGTGTGTGTGTGTGTGTGTGTGTGTGTGTGTGTGTGTGTGTGTGTGTGTGTGTGTGTGTTTGAGACAGACAGAAAGAGAGAGAGCAAGAGTGTGATCTGACCAAGACACTTCTTCCCTGTGCAGCTCCCCCATCAGTTTTTCATCTTTTATTTCAGCTGTTGGTGGAATTATTTCCCTATGTGCCCGTCCAGTAAGCAAAACACATTTCCTTTTGTTACAAATACGTTTTGTAACACAAAATGTTGAATATTTTTCTTCAAAAGCAGACCTCCTGGAGGTTTTAAAGGGCTTAAACCTGACTGGAAGGGAAAGATGAAGTCACATCCATCTCTTACTGTTTCTCTTCCTGTAGGTGATGCTGATGGCGTAACACGAACCCAGCACGAGACAAGAGGAAGACGCAGACATTTCACACACACACACGCACACACATACACACGCATAGAAGAGTAAATGGAAGTGCGCTGTCAGTGGTGGGAACCATTTCCAGGTGAAGAAAACCTGATTATACTGGATGGAGCTGAACTGGAGTGACACGGAGCAACTTCAGGTGGAAAACACTCTTAAAGACGACTAAATAACTTTGGAGTCATGCAGACAGAAAGTTGCTTTAGCAGATGTATTTGCCGTTTTACAGTGTTTGATGTTAACACTTGCATTATATATGAAATATTTCTCTTGTGTGCATTTTGTTGGAATTTTCTTATTTTAGGTTTGTTTTTCTAAGTCTTTGTGTGTCTCCTTTCTCTTCCGAATCTATTGATTTCAGAGGTGTGTATTCAACTGGATGTTCACTTCACTGAAAAACGCAACTCAGATCTATTTTGAACTATCTCAGAAAAACTGTACACATTTCTCTCATCTCACACGTTCCACCATGGTAGAGAATCAGGATAAACACTTAAAGTCTTTCTTTCACACCCTTATTTAAACTAAAAAATACAAATAATGTGACCAATTTTGGTTTCCTTTAACCCTGTTGGTGTCAAAGTTGTACTGTTGACTTAACCCTACACAGTTGTGGATTACTGTCGGTCGCTGTTCAGCTGTTAACACCACAACATGGAACTGGAAAAACATTTGTTGTTGTTTTTTTATTAAAAAACCTCAACCCTATTAATAAACCTCTTTGTTTCTGTACCGTTACACCACGAGGACTGTTAAATCATAGCACAACACTTTTAAAGGTTTCAACTTGCTTCAAGCTTTTTGGAATCCCTGCATTGTCTGCATGTAGAAGAGATATGATCAAATATTGATTTTTGTTGCTGTTTCTTTCAGCTCAGTCAAGCACTTGCTCTGCAGCGGAAAGACTAGCAGATCAATCTCTGATCCCAGCGTCTCTTTACAGCTGTAGCATCGTTATCCTGTTGTTCATTTTTTTCTCTTTAGCCTTGAGAAGGTTTTGTTTTTTACTTTTTATTTGTTTAACTTTTGTAAAGCAGCCATGATTATAATATACTTATTAATTATAATATGCTACATGCTAAACACAATGCACATTGATATATCGCTTTAGATTCTAATGGACTAAATGTATCAAAAATTAAACTTCTTGTAGCATTTACACTTTTTTTCCCCAATATATGCAGTTAGAAGATTAAATCATTTACAAAACAAGGCAAACACACTCGAATGATCTGAACTGTTGCCCGTGGCAACCTGCATCAGTGAGTGTAATTGATCGCATCATAACTCACAGTCATACTGGGAAGCTAACACCCAGAACTTGTATATGTGTGTGTGTGTGTGTGTGTGTGTGTGTGTGTGTGTGTGTATCTGGGTGTGTGTGTATGTGTGTGAGTCATTTTAGACTCTTCATGTCGCTTCCTTTCCCTTGTGTCTCTTTTCACCTTCTTCGCCCTCCATGCCTCGGGGGATGAAACTGACTCAGTTACATTGGACCAAACAACCCCCCCTCCCCCCACCTGTCTTTAGCCTCCTCATACACTCACGCACACACACACACATTTGTTTGTCCACACTCCAGAACCACATTAGTGTGTTTGACCTTATTGATTAATTGTTTTCTATTGATACAAATCAGGATGATCCATCACTGATGTCTCTGTTTACGGGGCGGAGATGAGTTGATAGTGATGGATAGCAGATTAATCAGTAAACGCTGTGAACTAAGAGCAATATCACCCCCGTGCACACACACGCACGCACGCACACACACACACACACACACACACACACACACACACACACACACACGTGGGTTTCACCTTTAGAATTATGCTATTAGTTCACAACTTGTGTTCCTGCTTTATAGCCGTTTCTAAAAAGTCATTTTGATTTTAAAAATGTAAAGAAATTTTATTAAAAACAACAATAAAACAATTACCTGTGAGCTAAAAGTGCAGAGCAACACACCAGTTTCCATAAATAAAATACTTTTTGCTCCTTATTGTTTCTATATGATCGCTTGCAGACTTTTAGTGCTTAGACTTGTCAGTGGAACAACGGAGGAGTAAACTTCTACATGGGGTAAACATCCCATTATGTTCTTGTGTTTGCCAAAGGAGTCAACAGTGTGATTTTCTCCATCTCAAGTTCCCACATGTGCAATGATCTTAACCCCATCACAACCCACCACTTTTCACGTAAATTATTTTTTTTATTACGCTATCATTTTATGCAAAACGTGAATTGTGATTGTTGCTGCCATTGTTTTTTGCCTTTTTTTTTTTTTTATGTTAAATACTTTTTCTTGCACCTTTCTTGCTACTGTAGCTTGTTGATTTCATCATGATTGGATCAATAAATTCTCATCTCATCTTGCTCTTTACATACCAGAGTATAGAGAATGTATAACATCGCAGTCAAAGGCAGAAAACTGAGGATAAGTTTAGTAGGTCAGTATAAACTAATCATAGAAAACACCTCACTTCTAAAAAGAGAACAGAAGTCATATTTCCTTTCATTAATTCATATTTTAAGTTGACCAATGGAGAATTGATCAAATATTTTTGAAAATTAATTAATTTAGAAAAGAAAATGCTTATTTGAGCTATGTTTGTCCTCATTTTAAGAGCTGATGTGAATGATAAGGTCACAATGTTGACAAAGAACATTTAAACGTGGAGCAGAGAACCAAACCATCAACCCTAAAATGAGCAGACAGCCCAGTCTGTGAACAGTGACTTCGTGGGTGCCCATTAAAGCTGGGGTAGGTCACCTTTCTCTGAGACATCTTTTTGTTTTTTTTTACTCTGGGTGAAGTGTTTCCTCGTCCTGATAGTCTGTACATTTTGTAATCATGAACAATAAGAAATATAGTTAGACCCCTCAGTTTACTGTAAATCTGTAAAAACTGACCAATCAAAGCGAATTGAAGTTGTTAATTTCTTATATTTCGTAAGCTTCTTCTCCTGACTCCCCTCCTCCCCCTCCAGCAGTGCATACCTGATCGCCAAACCCTGCATATAAACAGTATGTTAGGATGAAAATACAAAGTAGAGAAGAAGAAACTCGGAAAGCAAACATGTCTGAGAAAATGCAGGAAGGATTTCCCGACCCGGCTCGGTTTATTTGCCTCCTCCTGCTAAACAGCCGAGAAAGAGAAAATTGTTGGTGGAAAAAGCTGCGAACTGGAAAAGCACTCGGAGAGCGCGAACCTCCGCCACGGCCTTTAAAAAATTCCTGGATCTAAACGCTGATCTGGATCACCACCAAAATGAAATCCTTTCTTCTTTTTCACATTTCCAACAACTCCTGAAAATTTAATTAAAATCCGTCCATAACTTTCTGAGTTATCTAGAACACAAACAAATAAACACCGGTAAAAACATAAC
>NC_136626.1:11092350-11145012 GCF_933228915.1 Telmatherina bonti
CCATGTTGACAAAAAGAAATGATATCTCTGGCAGGAAGTCTGACATAAACTGCTGTTCTCCACGGTGAAATCGAACACTGCAGGCCTTTTTGCATCATCTGCTCTGCACAGTCTGCAGCAGCATAAAAACACATTTAAAAAAAACATTGTACACACACAAACAATTTGTTATTAAACACTTGCAATGATGACATTCATTTTCTGCCGAGCGCAGTCTTCATAAAACATCAGATGCCTGTCTCGCCTGACCTGAAGCCCCGTAATGCAAGGCGGAGAGCAGAGCTTCTCCTGTGTTTACTGTAATCACACTGATCTCTCAGACCTCTCACATCTCATGTAGCACTTACAAGAAAAACAAACAGTGTTGTCTATTAACCTGTCAGTTATTGTGTCATAAAAAGTGTCTTCTAGAGAGGTGGAGGTGGCTCAGAGCACCGTCATGAGAACACACAGGCGACGCTATAATTGAAAATCTGGCCTTAACATTGTGAAATACCCTGAAGCTCCCTGGAAGACCCAACCCGCCCTCCCCCCATGTCTATCACTGACTTCTCTCAGTCTAGCTGCATGAAATCACATAATCAATTTGACTCTTGGAGAAGAACTCTGTTAATTATCTGTCAGACAGGTTACTGTAATCTGTCTGTCTGTGTTGCAAAAGTATTTTATACTAACCTCTAATGTCAGACGTGTTTTACCAAAAATAAATAAAACAAATATACAAATAAAGTTTCATATTAACTGTTAATTGCTTTACAGTGTGTTGCATGTCATGTTTACAGAATACTGCTCTTTGCATTTTATACATTTTAAGCTGTTACTTTGTTATGATATTTGATTTGTTGGATTTTTTTGTTTTTTTTACTTTAACCTATTTTTTTCATATGGTCTTATCCTTTTACTGCATGTTTGGTATGTTTGAACTATTTTGTTTTATTTATTTTTTGAGGGGGAAGTATATGATTCATTAAAAAAAAAAAAAACCAGCAATAAAGAGAAATCTTGAATCTTGAATGTCTTGAATCTATTCAATGTTTTCTGCTATGAAGATGTGCAATTTACTTTTGTATGACATCATTTATAGATGTGAGCAACAGTAGAGGATCTTTGATGGTTTGCTTGTCTATTAGTTCAAAGTGACTTACATGTAATAAGTGATCAATTAATCCCAATTAACCAAAAACATAACCTATGGCATATGGCAATAGAATAGAATAGAATAGACTAGAATAGAATATTAGTTAGATTCATAGAATGAAGACTCCCTTGCTTTTGTGCTGGTTTTTAACTGCTTTGTACTTTTAAAAAATAAACTACTGTAGTTGATGCTGGTAGCATCAAGATTCACTAGTTTTAATCATGTAGCCTATTTTGCGGGTTGGTGAAATCCATTTTATGCCCATGTAACAAATTGAAGAGCAAGCTGTCTACAAAGCAGGAGATTGTGTGTGCATTTATCATACTTGATACATATATTTCTTAGACCTTTTGCATCACTTGATGGGCAAAACTTTGATCAAAACCTTGATGAACACGTTTTGATACTTGTCTTCTGCCCCCCGGTGGATACTTTCTGTACTACAGTAATTTCAATATTGCACTGTAATAAAAGAAGTAAATATACAATTTTTTGTTTGGGGGGGCGGGGGGCTTCGGATTAAAAAGAATTAAAATTTTCTCCCCATTATTGCTTAAGTTATGAAAAAATGTTATGTGTAGTACTGTTCAACATAAGTGTTTTTTCTAATAATGCTTCCTAATGCTTTTGTGTCCTTTATTGGACAAAAATCAAGATGACACACTTTTGAAATAAATAGAATAAAATAAAAAGAAATGAAAAAAAAAATAAAAGAATCTAGGAGGCCACACAGCTCCAGTGTCAGAGCCGTCATTCAGTTGTTTCACACACAACTCACCACATACACACTTTGTCAGGATTAAGCAGGCTTTTGAAAGGTTTTATTATAAGGCAAATAATCATGCAAGCCTAGTATTGGTGTTTACAAACCAGAGTGATAAAATCATTCTGTGAAACTGAAAAGAACTCCAAATGTCTTTTTCATCCTAAGGATGAACCATCCAGGAAGATGTTGTGACGATATGGTTTCATTTCATGCCCAATATTTTGGACAAAACATCCTACAAGGTTTCTCCATTGATAAAATCTGGAATTGTAACACCAGGTTGTGAATTGGATCTGCTGGTAATAGACACTTGTCCTTCACTTCTTCAAAGTGTAATAATACTAAGCATAAAGATCATTTAAAGTCATTAATAAGACCAATAAGGCCAAGCAAATTAGTGGAAAGAAAACTACTTGAAAGCAAGGGATTTTAACTCCAACAAAACACAACATGTAGGAAGATCTTCAGCAACAGGTGTCATGCCGTCTTCTTTTTACCTTTAACCACAATGTGTTGCTTGCCTTCAACTTGAGGACCTCTTAATTTCACACAATGAGAAGGTCTATCACTCTAGCTCTCTTGTCTCATGTCTTTAATATACCAAACTGGTGTAAAGACACAGTAATGACAAGAGACTCCTCACTGATTCTTCTACTGCCATTCTTTGAATTGGATTAAGAAAAGGCACTGATTATGGCACAGAAATAAAGAAAATCTTCTTTTTGTAAAGTTTTTTTTATTATTATTTATATTTTTACTAACAAAGATTCCTGCTCTTTGCCAACCTGAGTAGAAGGTGAAGCACCAGCTCTCATGTCCTATCTACTGTAACAGATGAAAAAAGTGTTTTTGTTTCATTTAAACGTCCTTGCCTTCAATGAACTGAGCCATAACCGGGAGCAACAGCAAGCAGCCCGCTAGGCTCAGTCACGGTGAGCAAAAATGAGTCAAGTATGAGCTGCCAATGGTGACAGGCAATGAGAAGTAGGATTTTTATACACATGAACCTTGCATAACATAAAACATTAACTTAGCTCGCTTGTTGTGAGGCTGCAGCTCTGAACATACAGGTCTGAAAACGCCTTCAAGTACAAATTGCTCAAACCTGTACAGCAGGAAATAGCAGCTCTGCAGGTCAGACATCCACGCCTTTTACCTGATGATTCCTTCCACATTCTGCACCGCTGCCTGTGCCAGCCAACGTAACATCAATAACCTGGGTCAAACTTGGTAGAGAATTAAGAAATCGCTAGTTGGGAGGGATATATAGGGTCTAAGGACGACAGCAAACATTGTGCAGGATTTCAAACTGATAATTTCCTGCATCACTGACAGCATAGTAGCACAGTCCTCCATCCTTTCTGCTCTATAGGCGAAGAAATTCTAACCTGAGAGTCAATGTCACAGGGGAGAGACATTAGCGTCTCCATTAACACAAAAGGAAAGCAGTTTGGAAAATGTAAGATTTAATCCAATGGAGGCTTTTCTTGTGAAACTTTTAATTCAGTTCAGGATGACAGAGAGTGACTGAGGACCTATCGCAGCTAAAAGGTGTCAGCCGAGAGGTGGGGTACATCCTGGACAGACCAATGGTCCTTAGCTGAGGCAAACACACAACCATGCACCTTCACACTCACCTCTGTGGCCAGTTCAGAATCTCACATTAACCTAACATGCAGGTTCTTTTAATAAAATAGGCCAGAGTACCTGGACAGAACCCATGCTGGTACTGGGAGAACATGTAACCTCCACAGAGAAAAGCTACAGCTGAGATGCAAACTAGGTGCCTCCTTATGGCCAGTTTACACTCGCGCGTGTTTATGGCGAGTCAGGCCTGTGTGGCTGATGCAGATGGAGTGTGTGACCACAGAACGTTTGGTTTGCTTCGGTTCTGGCTTAGAATAATGCAACCAAAACACAGCTATGACGGTCACACCGCAACCAACCTGACACAGATGCCACTGGTCTTTCATGTGACGCCACCCACCATATCCTCATGCAGCCCCAGGGTGGACCAGTGGAGATATTTACAGCCAATGTTAGAATTATACATTAAATTTAAATAATAATCAGGGTTTAGCATGGTCAAGCCAGCTTAATATGTTCCAGTATTGTTAAATCCAACTTATGTATAAATTTAGCTCTTTTTAAGTAGTTGCAACACATGTCTTTGTATGTTACACTGATTGTTTTGATTCCCTTAAAAAGCAGGTTAAGACCTTTAAACTATGCAAGGTGTCTGCTCGAAAGCACATTTATATAATTGACTAACTTTAATATGTCATATTGTTTATTTTTATTGTGTATATTCACCCTGTAAATAAACTTTCCTTTCTTACTATTTCATTTCCTGGCTTGCTTCCTCACTCATCGTCTTCCAGTGAAGAGCACATTATCAACGCACATCATGTCATTACGTACCACAGTGTGTCCTTCCTCACTTCTCGCTGAATGAGAACTACAACAGAGTCCTAATGAAGTGCTGGGGTTGATGGAACTTATTGCTCACAAACACAAATAACAATACAGCCTCAGTGTGTGAGACGACAGCAGACAAGTCTCTTTTCTGCTGACAAGAAGGAACTCAGTCATTTCCCTGCCTTTCCTCCAATATCATCCTCCCATCACATGAATAATTAATATATTAAATGCCATTATATTGCTGATGTTTCTTTTTAAAAAAAAGTGCTATGTTCACTATATATGTATATAAATATATCAGAATCTGTTAGTGGATCTTGACTGATAGTATTTTCGGAGAACGGGTCTCGGTTTAACTCACATTATGATCAGTTTTGAGAATTATCCGTCCGGATCACCGTATGGATCCAGGAATCTTTTCAGGATTCTTTGTCATTCCTTGATACAACATTTTCAGTATATAGGCATAACTCTACAATAGACGATCAGTGTGCTTGTCCAAATAATACAAGAGAGGTTCACAACAGCTTTGACTGGATCTGGATCCAAGCAAAACTCTGAATACTAACATCCAGAAAGGGAAAAGTTATGGGAACTTAGCAATTTTCATCACTGCAAGAGAACAAACTAAGATATAAACATGTGACTGTGTCATTATCAAATTATCCAGGAATCTATTAGTGTATCCATTCAAAATGAATGTAGGACTAGATCATTGGCTAGAAATCACAATATGAGGGGAAACGAGCTGCTTGGAAAAGATCTGCACTTTCCAGCTGCTTTTCTAGTTGTAAAATGAAAACTTGCTGTAAGGAGACGAGGGAGCATGTCAAAAACCATAAACAGAAACATATGACACACATTTGGATTGTAAAACTAAATGTTAAACTATTTGATAATGATGAAATGACAAAGTCTGAAATCACACAGTCCCAGGATACTTTTATCCATGAAGCACTCAGAAAAGACTGTACTGGGAACATGACCAAGAGGGTGAATGGTACTATTAAAAAAACAAAATGTTCTTTTTTTTTTATTATTTCTGCCAGCAGGGATTACTTTACTGTCATTTAAAAGCCCTTTTTTTTATTTATTTATTTATTTATTTTTTATTAAAAACTTATCTGAAGAGTGACAGTGCTTTACATGCTGGTATTACATGACTAGTAGAAAGATGTCATATCTGAGCAGTAAAGCAAGTGTTAAATAAAATACTTCTCTGTAAATATTTGTGTGCAAGTTTTTTTTCTTATAAATTATTTTATGCACAGCAAAATGTGCTAAGCATGATTTAAACTTTTATATGTACTAAGTTGTCTTGGCAACAAACCCTCAGAAACAAGCAGAGAGGCATTTCACAGGAGGATACTGTGCAGCTTAACAGCAGTCTGATGGTTATTAGTCCAAGCTGCATCATATCACCACCAAGGTGAGTCTGCACACATCTGCAAAGGCAGCTGACACAGATTTATTCAGTTTACAGTTTTTAGCTTCACGTGAATGCCATGGAAAGCCAAACATTATTGTTTATCAAACTAATTTCCTCTTCTGTCTTCTTCTACAATATACCAAAACACACACACAATGACAAACAGAAGTTCAGCTCTTCTTGTCCAGAGCCCCTGTACAGGGGGCAGCATGAGATTCATGCTGTAAAGAAGATCTTTGCACACACGAGGACAGAGGCAGGAAACTCCTGTCCTCAAGGCCACAGTCCTGCTGCAACACACCCGACTTAAATCAGTGTGTAATCAGCAGACTAGTGCAGAGTTTGATGTCAAGCACATGTTTGCTAATTAAGTCTGATGTGTGTTTTAGGTGCTTTGCAACAGAGAAACTCTGAACACTTGAACTGCGGCCACTGAGCACAGGATTTGCAAACTCCTGCACTAGGAAGCAACACAAATGATGAGAAGTTCAGCTAAAAGACTCTTCCATGTATTGAGATCCAGATTAAACACATCCACACTGAGCAGTTATATGGAAATGTATAAAAAACAAAACAAGAGCAGCTTGATCATTTCTCCACTTGAAGGAAAACCACACAAACAAGGTTTTACATGAAAGCAGAGACTCATGACTATCACAGTGGGAAAAAACTCATAAATCATGTCTTACTTTTGCTGTTTAGGGGTCAATAGTTTTAATCCAACTCCTAAAACTCTGCTGATGTGTTCTTCTATGAGTCTGCCTTTGCTAGAAATGAATCATGAATATCTGGTTAGTTTCCATGGAGACGAAGGGAGTTTTATAGTGAAGTATTCTTCTTAAGATCCATTCACTTCTTTCTGGATTCTTGTGGTGTTGAATTTGGGAGCTTTCCCTTGATTCTTCTGGCTCTAAGCATTGATCAAGGTGTCGATCAATAACATGATGGCTGATGGCGTCCTGAGATATTTATCTGTGAATATATCAGTAAAACTGCTCGGGTTCACTTTCTTTCATTTCTACTTTGGCCGAGTTTCTCATCAGACATCACTCTACTAATTCTTAGATTAACTGGGCTATTCTCTGGTTTTCACTGAAAGTAGTGTGAAGTTCTAAAGAGATTTAAAAGAGATAACTATTGACATTTTATAGATGACTTTACTCTGACACATGTATGTAAAATGTATAGTCTGACATGTCTCAGCTTTCTTTCAGGGCTAGAATTAGACATAAAGCCTTTACTTTTTGGGTATGAGATTTCAGGCAGGAAGTAAAAAAAAAAGCCCTAGTCAAGAAGAGGTTAACCCTTTAAATTCCAACCTAAGATAAACTGGGAATAAAAATAAAAAATAATCTGAAATATTTAAATTAAAAACTAAAACTACATGCTTTCTGGTATCCTTTAGGCGTCAGGAGACGAGTACCAGATTGTCTCAGATACTGTATGTATCATTTGGGTTGAATGTGCAGAATTTCCAGGTGATGTTTATTTGCTTATTTTGGAGAATTCACAAATACAAACGTGAAGATAAATCTTTATGACCCCTGTGCTACATTACAGCCTTTTCTCTCAAAGCATGGAGGTAAAACAGCAGCCAAGCAGCTTCTATATTACTGTGAGTTTCTGGATTATTTCTTTGTTGCTTTGAGGAGAAAGCTTAATCACCTTGAACAGGATCTCCTCTGCCATTGACCACTGAGCAGCTCGGTGTGTGTGGCTTAATGAGGACATGTGTGTTGCCCACTCATTCGGAGCATGAAGAACAGAGAGTTTGCAGATTAGGGGAAGCTCAGGGGATTAAGGTCATTTCCTGTGTTTAAGCTGTAAATTTTTCCCCTGTGGTACTGCAGGATACCACCCTGGAAAGACACACCAAGTTCAACAATCCAACTGAACTAAAATGATAGAATTATGTTGTGAATGAACCTCAGATGCAAGATGGCTCAGTATCTTACACCTCATGCATGTGCACTATTGCATAGAGCCATTTTTTTTGTTTGGGAACAGTTTATAGAGATGTAAAAACATCAGAGATCACACCGTTGATCATGCATATTAATTAAAAACATCTAAAGATGAGAAAATCAGGACACATTTCCAAAGTGTTGCTTTTCTTTGTCAAAAAATCATTATTAACAACAACAATAATAAAACAATAAAAAATGACACTTTTTATGGCAGCAGCTTTCCATCACCTGGTCTTTCCAGTCTCCTCTCTCACCTGCCTCCACCTCCAGCAGTCCCTGGCAGTTTAAGTCATCCATTCTCTGCTTTTATTCCCTCCACCACAGCTTTCAAGCTCTTCATGGCTGTTTTCTTTTTCCTCTGCCTGTAAATCTGGACCAACATGTATGCCTATTCCACCCTTACTTTAATGTTATAAGTTGATTTAACCCAGTAAACAAACTGCGATTTTTCTGCCTGCCACTGCAACATGCATTTAGGTTGTTTTTTTTGTTTTTTTTACATGACTTTCTTCAGGTACTTTACCTCTAAAGGTCTCTTCTCATTTGTTTTGTGACTTCCATCGAAAAGACTCATTCATGTGTTCTAGACCATGATGTTTTAATGCAGTTTTATTTATTTATTTTATTTATTTATACCTGTCTATTGACTTATATCAGGCACCAAGACTGTTTTATTTGGGTTTTTAGTGGGTTGGATTCAGAAAAACTTTTTAATTTAACCATAAACTAATCCTCTCCCGATGTGACCAAAATATTATCAATTTCATAATGGAAAATAACCTACAAGCATATCCACATCATCAACACAAACATGCCGCAAATGAGGCAGCAATACCTCAACTGAATTTCTCATAAAGTCATGCTTCTCATAAAAATTTAAACAACTGCTTTTCAGCTCTCTGAAAAAGATTTTATTTAATGATTAATTCAACAATTAGCTGCGTTGATCAGTTTAAATGGCAAGCTGAGTTGTAGTATCGAGCCCATTTGTTCTGCCTCGCCATCATTCTGCTCTTTCCAGCTCTTATCTGTTCATTTATCTTCTGCCTCCCAGTGTCCGTTCTATGTAGTGTTTTGTTGTGAATTATCTCTTTCCTTTTCTTCTCAACATTCTCACAATTTGTTTTCCTCCTTTCTTCTTTTCTATAAGCTCTTTGTTGATTGATTAGTGGCCTCTTTTCACTTGCTTAGACACACACACTCCACACAGACTAGGTTGTTTGCGTGGTGTATTTTTAGTCAAGTAAGGGCTGGAAGAATAGCACATTTTGACAACAGTGGTATTCTTTAGATTGTGTGTAAGTGAGAGAAAGACAGAGATGCCAAGCATTAACTACATATGTGTGTGTTATAACTTAGTGTTGAGGGTTTGTATTCACCACTGTTAATGAAAACTTAGAATAGTGAAGCCTGTTTGCCAGTGAAGAGAGCTCCTTTCTGTGGTCTGTGAGTGACTATCACCACCACTCTCTAACTTCCACCACAAGCGTATAATCCAGTGTGGCACAAAACTTACATTGTGAAAAAAATCAAGTAGTTTGAGGAATAAACTAATTTGTTTTAAAAATTTGGAAGTTTTCCGTCGGTCCTACATATTGGAGAATTCACTGTGTTATGTAGGAGGATCTGCCCTTCAGCTAATGCTCATTTTAGGGTTGAACTTTTTTACATGTATGCAGTATCTACATGACTTACACACCTATTTTATGTGTCTGCATTGAGATTTGGAGGAAGGAAGGTTGAAACATTATAGTGAAATTAGCAGAGGACTGCTTTTGTCCTTTTGCTTGACATTGAATATAAGTGTAAGATGCTGTTGCAGGTCATTTTACTCTCCTTACCCACTTTTTTAGAAATCTTCTTTGATCAAGTTTTTAAAATGAATTTTTTGGTTAAAGAAATGCTGAAAAACACCTGGTTAGGTTTGAAGAAAATGTATAGCTCAGCATAAAATAGCAATTTTGATTGGAAAAAAAAAGAGACAAAGAACGACTTAAACACCTGTTTTTGGTTACTACAGACATAATATCAGCATCTTACTTTATGACTGTTTTTGCTCAGAGTGCAACTCAACGAACTGACCACAAGACTTACAAAATATCAGCCATCAAACAAAAGTCACTGAACTTGCAGAGATTATTTGCAAGCATAAAGAATCTGTAAAATCTCACAAAACACAAGAAACAGCAGGTTTTTTTTCTTTTTTTTTTTTAAATCATTGCTCGTTGTTGCATATGTTCTGTTAATATTCATAATGAATCTGGATGATGCTTAATAATACTCTAAATGCATGGTTGTATTGCTGGCAGCAAATACAGCAGAGTTTTATTCTTTTCTATAAAGGTTTTTCTAAATAAAAAAGAGAAATGACAGTTGAAAGATTTCCTGATGAAGATCATGCATGGATGAAAATATTTTACATTATAACTTTACATCCAGTGCAACTTCAAGCCATCATACTGCTAGATTCACTGTCCATGTTCTACTTTATAGTTTCTCGGTGCTCTGCTTGCAGCCATGGTGGGGGGGAGGCAATGCTCGTATTTACTTATTAATGTCACTCTGCATAAGAGCCTTAAATGCCTAAAATGGAAAGCATGAAAGTAAGGGAATGGAGCGTTGCTTTACAATGCTAACAGTAAAGCTAGTGACCTCTCTGTAACACCCCCTACATACACACAAACACACACACAGTGTTTTCAGTGTTCCTTTTACACACACAGTCATCCCTCTGTTCCACTGGTGAAGCTTGGAGCTGGGCTGGTGGTTTAATTAAGACTAAAGTGCCCCAGAAAATCTTCCAAAGGAGAGAGCTCAGAACCCCTGTGGAGCAGAGAGGAACTGGAACGATGTAAAGATCCAAGAAAAGAGGGAAAGTGATGTAAAATTTGCCAAATCCAGGGTTTAAACAAAAAAATTAAGATAAGGCGAAAAAAGGATGAGAGTTGATATTTAAACTCTCAATGACTCCACTCTGAGATGATACTGACAGAACTGATTTGAAAATCACTTTAGTGTAAATAACAATAAAAAAGCAAATCCTTTTGGTTATTTCTAATGGCAGAACTATTAGTATTACTGGTAGCATGAACTCTACTGCATGGAGTGTCATACATCCATTGGTCTTGTGGTTACCTTGTTGTGTTACTGTCTGCCTGGACAGGGTGACATATAAACTAAGTACATGATGTGCAGAACAAAAAATCAAAATGTGTTGGTGGCAAGGTAGTAAGATAAAATGGAGGTAAGGGAATAAGGCTAAGAAAAAAGCAAATGTTTGCTGGTGGAGTTGCTGGTGTTTGACCAAGAAAAGACAATGTAATGTAAGGACTGCAGCATCTACGCCAAGAATAATAAATAATAAATCATAAAAACAATTAATCTTTGGAACAAATGGTGTTTAGGTGGAGGCTGAAAGATCACAAAGCTGAGCAAAGTCATCTTAAAAGCCTAAAGACAAAAACCACCAAGACAGACAGAAAAGAAAACGCTGGTTCTAGGCTGTTAAGGCAATACTACATCAGTTTCCAATCTTACAACTCTGTGACTGAGACTTGATTTGATTCCTGGGACCATTGCTCATTAAACATTTTCACACTTGTGCTTATAAGTTTTGTTGTATTAGAAAAGGAGAACAGAAACTCTGAGGTTGAGGAAACACATTTTATTACTCTTTTCTCTCATCCCAGAGTATCACAGCTGCTTTTCTTTTTTAAGGCTCAGCATAACGAGCCAGCAACTGGAGATCAACACGTTGTGTGCTGCAGCTGATCAGGGAAGGAAAAGCAGGACATTAGCAGAGAAAGTAAGGAGAAGAAAGAGAGAAACAGACTGAGCAAGAGCCACAACAGGAGTCAACGTTGGACTGGCAGGAGAGACTGGAGAGCGCTCAGAGAAGAGACTGGATGCAAGATGGATGTAGAGTTAGCAGCGTTAGGGGTGTTGTTTTACAAAAACATACTTGATTGAAAGGTATTCAGTTAAACTTATCTCCATTCTTCACTCAGGAAAAAAAAGGTGTAATGTCCTGATTCGGATTGGTTGGAAATTTTAGGAATCTAAAAACCACATTTGCTGATGAACCAAATTAATTCAGAGCCTTTGTTATTCCGATACAAGAACCAAGAGAAATTTGTAATTTTTCACCTGTATTAAAAATGCAAAATACTTTTCTTATCTTATCATAACCCCTCCCCTTTCCCATTTGTTTTGCTTTGTTTTTTCCAAGTCATCATTCAGGATTCAACTTCCATGTCAATTCTGTTAACTTCCACAAAATCCAATGCAATTATTGCCATCCAAATACAGAAGAGCAGGTGAAATATTTGACATAAACAAACAAAACTAAAACAAATATTTGATATCTTGTCCTTATAATAAATAAGGACAAGATATGCTCTTCTCATGTATTAATAATCAACCAGATCATTTGATTCACAGCAACACAAAATCTTTTCATCACTTTCTAAATAAGGACTGATTCACAGCCCCTTTATGACAGACAAACCATGAGAAGATTACAGCAAACTTATGTAAGATGAAAACAACAGTGAGATCACCCAAACTCAAGAGTAGAGCTCCACATACACACACACACACACACACACACACACACACACACACACACACACACACACACACACACACATACACACAAAATACACAAAGCGATGTGGCAGTGTATTTGAAGCCGAGCAGGCAGACACACCTGAGAACCTGCATTCTCTGTTTGAGAAGGGAGACCTGTTGTTACCTGCCTTCAGGCTGAGTTCACACACAAACACACACACCGTCTATGGCTAAACAAACTAACCAGGTGTGTATGTGTGTGTGGGCAGGCGGACCCTCCATCAGCATCCTGTCACACACAAGATGTTTATCCAATTTGTCAAGATAATCTTTCCTCAAACTGGCTGCCAAGGAGGGTGCCTCTTACTCACTCGCACACCTGGGGGGAGGTTCACCGATACCCACCGCTCGGTCTGAAATGGAGGCCATCTCCTCCATCTTGCTGGCAGGTCACTTCTCTGGGATTCTGTTTGTCCCAAAGTCAACTTGGCTTCACTTTAACACGACTCAGTAAAGAAACGGTTCAAATTAAATCAAACTTGTCATATTTTTCTTTGAAACCTCAAAAAACTTCCAACTTCTTCAAGGTGAATTGAAAAGTGGATTTCCTGGCGTACAAGATGAAGGAAACATTTTTAACTAAAAGGAATGTGCTGGAATGATTATTCACAGGAAAGTGCTGCTTTGACTATATATTGTTTAGTTTCATGGTTACTAGCCAGGTCACAGGACAGCAGAGAAAGGACAAAAAACAGTAACACACAACTAGTGCAGAAAAACATGTTTTGGAATGTATAATTCTGACCTGACGTGATATGATGGCCTTTTCATGCAGCTCATCAGTAAACACCAGAAAACAGAGTATGATCGTTTATTTACTCCAAATAATGCTGGAGAGTACCTGTGGTTCATTTAAAATAAAAAATCTGAAGCATTTTAGATACAACACAAGCTAGAAACAACGAATAACATGCAACTTTTACTGATTTAGATCCCCTGTACACCTCCTAAGGTAAGGAATCTGCTTACTTCAGATTTCATGTTAATATAAAGGCTCATTATAGAACTTTTATTGGTTTGTAGTGAGGTTTACATTCAATGTTGTCATTCTCAGAAATGAAATACACAGTATTAGTGGCTTTGTTGGTCAGTTAATATGAAGGCATTCAGTCATTAACAATTGCATCTGTTCTGTACTATTTAAGCAGAACTGTGGGGTGAGCAATAGTTCAAGTTGCATCTACTATCTTACATCTACTAGTTGCATCTACAATCTTACATCTACTAGTTGCATCTACTGTCTTACATCTACATGTTGCATCTACTATCTTACATCTACTAGTTGCAACTACCATCTTACATCTACAAGTTGCATCTACTATCTTACATCAGCAAATTGCATCTACTATCTTACATCTACTAGTTGCATCTACTGTCTTACATCTACTAGTTCCATCTGCTATCTTACATCTACTAGTTCCATCTACTATCTTACATCTACTAGTTGCATCTACTGTCTTACATCTACATGTTGCATCTACTGTCTTACATCTACTAGTTGCATCTACTATCTTACATGTACAAGTTGCATCTACTATCTTACATCAACAAATTGCATCTACTATCTTACATCTACTAGTTGCATCTACTGTCTTACATCTACTAGTTGCATCTACTGTCTTACATCTACATGTTGCATCTACTGTCTTACATCTACATGTTGCATCTACTGTCTTACATCTATTAGTTGCATCTACTATCTTACATCTACTAGTTGCATCTACTATCTTACATCTACTAGTTGCATCTACTGTCTTACGTCTACTAGTTGCATCTACTGTCTAACATCTACTAGTTGCATCTACTATCTTACATCTACCAGTTGCATCGATCTTACATCTACTAGTTGCATCTACTATCTTACATGTACAAGTTGCATCTATCTTACATGTACAATTTGCATCTTCTATCTTACATCGACAAGTTGCATCTATCTTACATCTACTAGTTGCATCTACTATCTTACATCGACTAGTTGCATCTACCATCTTATATCTACTAGTTGCATCTATCTTACATCTACAAGTTGCATCTACTATCTTACATCTACAAGTTGCATCTACTGTCTTACATCTACATGTTGCATCTACTGTCTTACATCTATTAGTTGCATCTACTATCTTACATAAACAAGTTGCATCTACTGTCTTACATCTACTAGTTGCATCTACTGTCTTACATCTACATGTTGCATCTACCATCTTACATCTACTAGTTGCATCTATCTTACATCTACAAGTTGCATCTACTATCTTACATCTACAAGTTGCATCTACTGTCTTACATCTACATGTTGCATCTACTGTCTTACATCTATTAGTTGCATCTACTATCTTACATAAACAAGTTGCATCTACTGTCTTACATCTACTAGTTGCATCTACTGTCTTACATCTACATGTTGCATCTACTATCTTACATCTACATGTTGCATCTACTATCTTACATCTACTAGTTGCAACTACTATCTTACATCTACCAGTTGCATCTACTGTCTTACATCTACTCGTTGCATCTACTATCTTACATCTACAAGTTGCATCTACTATCTTACATCTACCAGTTGCATCGATCTTACATCTACTAGTTGCATCTACTGTCTTACATGTACAAGTTGCATCTACTATCTTACATCAACAAATTGCATCTACTATCTTACATCTACTAGTTGCATCTACTGTCTTACATCCACTAGTTGCATTTACTATCTTACATCTACTAGTTTTATCTACTATCTTACATCTACCAGTTGCATCGATCTTACATCTACTAGTTGCATCTACTATCTTACATCTACTAGTTGCATCTACTGTCTTACATATACTAGTTGCATCTAGTGTCTCACATCTACTAGTTGCATCTACTATCTTACATGTACAAGTTGCATCTACTATCTTACATGTACATGTTGCATCTACTGTCTTACATCTACTAGTTGCATCTATCTTACATCTACTAGTTGCATCTACTGTCTTACATCTACTAGTTGATTCTACTGTCTTACATCTACTAGTTGCATCCATCTTACATCTACTAGTTGCATCCATCTTACATCTACTAGTTGTATCTACTATCTTACATCTAATAGTTGCATCCACTATCTTACATCTATAAGTTGCATCTACTATCTTACATCTACAAGTTGCATCTACTGTCTTACATCTACTAGTTGCATCTAGTGTCTTACATCTACTAGTTGCAACTACCATCTTACATCTACTAGTTGCATCTACTATCTTACATCTACTAGTTGCATCTACTGTCTTACATCTACTAGTTGCATCTACTATCTTACATCTACAAGTTGCATCTACTATCTTACATCAGCAAATTGCATCTACTATCTGACATCAACAAATTGCATCTACTATCTTACATCTACAAGTTGCATCTACTTTCTTACATCTACTAGTTGCATCTATCTTACATGTACAATTTGCATCTTCTATCTTACATCTACAAGTTGCATCTACTGTCTTACATCTACTAGTTGCATCTATCTTATATGTACAATTTGCATCTTCTATCTTACATCTACCAGTTGCATCTACTGTCTTACATCTACTCGTTGCATCTACTATCTTACATCTACATGTTGCATCTACTATCTTACATCAGCAAATTGCATCTACTATCTTACATCTACTAGTTGCATCTACTGTCTTACATCTACTAGTTCCATCTACTGTCTTACATCTACATGTAGATGTAAGATTGTAGATGCAACAAGTTGCATCTACTATCTTACATCAACAAATTGCAGCTACTATCCTACATCTACTAGTTGCATCTACTGTCTTACATCGACTAGTTGCATCTACCATCTTACATCTACTAGTGTCATCTACTGTCTTACATCTACTAGTTGCATCTACTATCTTACATCTACAAGTTGCATCTACTATCTTACATCAGCAAATTGCATCTACTATCTTACATCTACTAGTTGCATCTATTGTCTTACATCTACTAGTTGCATCTACTGTCTTACATCTACATGTAGATGTAAGATTGTAGATGCAACAAGTTGCATCTACTATCTTACATCAACAAATTGCAGCTACTATCCTACATCTACTAGTTGCATCTACTGTCTTACATCTACTAGTTGCATCTTTCTTACATTTACTAGTTCCATCTACTATCTTACATCTACTAGTTGTATCTACTGTCTTACATCTACATGTTGCATCTACTGTCTTACATCTACTAGTTGCATCTACTATCTTATATGTACAAGTTGCATCTACTACCTGACATCAACACATTTCATCTACTATATTACATCTACAAGTTGCATCTACTGTCTTACATCTACTAGTTGCATCTATCTTTCATGTACAATTTGCATCTTCTATCTTACATCCACAAGTTGCATCTATCTTACATCTACTAGTTGCATCTACTATCTTAAATCGACTAGTTGCATCTACCATCTTACATCTACTAGTTGCATCTACTATCTTACATCTACAAGTTGCATCTACTGTCTTACATCTACTAGTTGCATCTACTGTCTTACATCTACTAGTTGCATCTACTGTCTTACATCTACATGTTGCATCTACTATCTTACATCTACATGTTGCATCTACTATCTTACATCTACTAGTCGCAACTACTATCTTACATCTACTAGTTGCATCTACTGTCTTACATCTACTAGTTCCATCTGCTATCTTACATCTACTAGTTCCATCTACTATCTTACATCTACTAGTTGCATCTACTGTCTTACATCTACATGTTGCATCTACTGTCTTACATCTACTAGTTGCATCTACTATCTTACATGTACAAGTTGCATCTACTATCTTACATCAACAAATTGCATCTACTATCTTACATCTACTAGTTGCATCTACTGTCTTACATCTACTAGTTGCATCTACTGTCTTACATCTACATGTTGCATCTACTGTCTTACATCTACATGTTGCATCTACTGTCTTACATCTATTAGTTGCATCTACTATCTTACATCTACAAGTTGCATCTACTGTCTAACATCTACATGTTGCATCTATCTTACATCTACTAGTTGCATCTACTATCTTACATCTACTAGTTGCATCTACTGTCTTACATCTACTAGTTGCATCTACTGTCTTACATCTACATGTTGCATCGATCTCACATCTACTAGTTGCATCTACTATCTTACATCTACAAGTTGCATCTACTGTCTTAAATCTACATGTTGCATCTACTGTCTTACATCTATTAGTTGCATCTACTATCTTACATAAACAAGTTGCATCTACTGTCTTACATCTACATGTTGCATCTATCTTACATCTACTAGTTGCATCTACTATCTTACATCTACAAGTTGCATCTACTATCTTACATCTACTAGTTGCATCTACTATCTTACATCTACTAGTTGCATCTACTGTCTTACGTCTACTAGTTGCATCTACTGTCTAACATCTACTAGTTGCATCTACTATCTTACATCTACCAGTTGCATCGATCTTACATCTACTAGTTGCATCTACTATCTTACATGTACAAGTTGCATCTATCTTACATGTACAATTTGCATCTTCTATCTTACATCGACAAGTTGCATCTATCTTACATCTACTAGTTGCATCTACTATCTTACATCGACTAGTTGCATCTACCATCTTACATCTACTAGTTGCATCTATCTTACATCTACAAGTTGCATCTACTATCTTACATCTACAAGTTGCATCTACTGTCTTACATCTACATGTTGCATCTACTGTCTTACATCTATTAGTTGCATCTACTATCTTACATAAACAAGTTGCATCTACTGTCTTACATCTACTAGTTGCATCTACTGTCTTACATCTACATGTTGCATCTACTATCTTACATCTACATGTTGCATCTACTATCTTACATCTACTAGTTGCATCTACTATCTTACATCTACCAGTTGCATCTACTGTCTTACATCTACTCGTTGCATCTACTATCTTACATCTACAAGTTGCATCTACTATCTTACATCTACCAGTTGCATCGATCTTACATCTACTAGTTGCATCTACTGTCTTACATGTACAAGTTGCATCTACTATCTTACATCAACAAATTGCATCTACTATCTTACATCTACTAGTTGCATCTACTGTCTTACATCCACTAGTTGCATTTACTATCTTACATCTACTAGTTTTATCTACTATCTTACATCTACCAGTTGCATCGATCTTACATCTACTAGTTGCATCTACTATCTTACATCTACTAGTTGCATCTACTGTCTTACATATACTAGTTGCATCTAGTGTCTCACATCTACTAGTTGCATCTACTATCTTACATGTACAAGTTGCATCTACTATCTTACATGTACATGTTGCATCTACTGTCTTACATCTACTAGTTGCATCTATCTTACATCTACTAGTTGCATCTACTGTCTTACATCTACTAGTTGATTCTACTGTCTTACATCTACTAGTTGCATCCATCTTACATCTACTAGTTGCATCCATCTTACATCTACTAGTTGTATCTACTATCTTACATCTAATAGTTGCATCCACTATCTTACATCTATAAGTTGCATCTACTATCTTACATCTACAAGTTGCATCTACTGTCTTACATCTACTAGTTGCATCTAGTGTCTTACATCTACTAGTTGCAACTACCATCTTACATCTACTAGTTGCATCTACTATCTTACATCTACTAGTTGCATCTACTGTCTTACATCTACTAGTTGCATCTACTATCTTACATCTACAAGTTGCATCTACTATCTTACATCAGCAAATTGCATCTACTATCTGACATCAACAAATTGCATCTACTATCTTACATCTACAAGTTGCATCTACTGTCTTACATCTACTAGTTGCATCTATCTTACATGTACAATTTGCATCTTCTATCTTACATCTACAAGTTGCATCTACTGTCTTACATCTACTAGTTGCATCTATCTTATATGTACAATTTGCATCTTCTATCTTACATCTACCAGTTGCATCTACTGTCTTACATCTACTCGTTGCATCTACTATCTTACATCTACATGTTGCATCTACTATCTTACATCAGCAAATTGCATCTACTATCTTACATCTACTAGTTGCATCTACTGTCTTACATCTACTAGTTCCATCTACTGTCTTACATCTACATGTAGATGTAAGATTGTAGATGCAACAAGTTGCATCTACTATCTTACATCAACAAATTGCAGCTACTATCCTACATCTACTAGTTGCATCTACTGTCTTACATCGACTAGTTGCATCTACCATCTTACATCTACTAGTGTCATCTACTGTCTTACATCTACTAGTTGCATCTACTATCTTACATCTACAAGTTGCATCTACTATCTTACATCAGCAAATTGCATCTACTATCTTACATCTACTAGTTGCATCTATTGTCTTACATCTACTAGTTGCATCTACTGTCTTACATCTACATGTAGATGTAAGATTGTAGATGCAACAAGTTGCATCTACTATCTTACATCAACAAATTGCAGCTACTATCCTACATCTACTAGTTGCATCTACTGTCTTACATCTACTAGTTGCATCTTTCTTACATTTACTAGTTCCATCTACTATCTTACATCTACTAGTTGTATCTACTGTCTTACATCTACATGTTGCATCTACTGTCTTACATCTACTAGTTGCATCTACTATCTTATATGTACAAGTTGCATCTACTACCTGACATCAACACATTTCATCTACTATATTACATCTACAAGTTGCATCTACTGTCTTACATCTACTAGTTGCATCTATCTTTCATGTACAATTTGCATCTTCTATCTTACATCCACAAGTTGCATCTATCTTACATCTACTAGTTGCATCTACTATCTTAAATCGACTAGTTGCATCTACCATCTTACATCTACTAGTTGCATCTACTATCTTACATCTACAAGTTGCATCTACTGTCTTACATCTACTAGTTGCATCTACTGTCTTACATCTACTAGTTGCATCTACTGTCTTACATCTACATGTTGCATCTACTATCTTACATCTACATGTTGCATCTACTATCTTACATCTACTAGTCGCAACTACTATCTTACATCTACTAGTTGCATCTACTATCTTACATCTACCAGTTGCATCTACTGTCTTACATCTACTCGTTGCATCTACTATCTTACATCTACAAGTTGCATCTACTATCTTACATGTACATGTTGCATCTACTGTCTTACATCTACTAGTTGCATCTATCTTACATCTACTAGTTGTATCTTCTATCTTACATCTACTAGTTGCATCTATCTTACATCTACTGGTTGCATCTACTATCTTACATCTACAAGTTGCATATATCTTACATCTACTAATTGTATCTACTATCTTACATCTACAAGTTGCATCTACTATCTTACATCTACTAGTTGCATCTACTATCTTACATCTACCAGTTGCATCTACTGTCTTACATCTACATGTTGCATCTACTATCGTACATCTACTAGTTGCAACTACTATCTTACATCTACTAGTTGCATCTACTATCTTACATCTACCAGTTGCATCTACTGTCTTACATCTACTCGTTGCATCTACTATCTTACATCTACAAGTTGCATCTACTATCTTACATGTACATGTTGCATCTACTGTCTTACATCTACTAGTTGCATCTATCTTACATCTACTAGTTGTATCTACTATCTTACATCTACTAGTTAAATCTATCTGACATCTACTGTTTGCATCTACTATCTTACATCTACAAGTTGCATCTACTGTCTTACATCTACTAGTTGCATCTACTGTCTTACATCTACTAGTTGCATCTACTGTCTTACATCTACATGTTGCATCTACTATCTTACATCTACATGTTGCATCTACTGTCTTACATCTACTAGTTGCATCTATCTTACATCTACTAGTTGTATCTACTATCTTACATCTACAAGTTGCATCTACTGTCTTACATCTACTAGTTGCATCTATCTTACATGTACAATTTGCATCTTCTATCTTACATCCACAAGTTGCATCTATCTTACATCTACTAGTTGCATCTACTATCTTACATCGACTACTTCCATCTACCATCGTACATCTACTAGTTGCATCTATCTTACATCTACAAGTTGCATCTACTATCTTACATCCACAAGTTGCATCTACTGTCTTACATCTACTAGTTCCATCTACCATCTTACATCTACTAGTTGCATCTATCTTACATCTACAAGTTGCATCTACTATCTTACATCTACTAGTTGCATCTACTATCTTACATCTACAAGTTGCATCTACTGTCTTACATCTACTAGTTGAATCTACTGTCTTACATCTACTAGTTGCATCTACTGTCTTACATCTACATGTTGCATCTACTATCTTACATCTACATGTTGCATCTACTGTCTTACATCTACTAGTTGCATCTATCTTACATCTACTAGTTGTATCTACTATCTTACATCTACTAGTTGCATCTACTGTCTTACATCTACTCATTGCATCTACTATCTTACATCTACTAGTTGCATCTACTATCTTACATCTACTAGTTGCATCTACTGTCTTACATCTACTAGTTGCATCTATCTTACATCTACTAGTTGCATCTACTATCTTACATCTACTAGTTGCATCTACTATGTTACATCTACCAGTTGCATCTACTGTCTTACATCTACTAGTTGCATCTACTATCTTACATCTACAAGTTGCATCTACTATCTTACATCAACAAATTGCATCTACTATCTTACATCTACTAGTTGCATCTATGTTACATCTACTATCTTACATCTACTAGTTGCATCTACTATCTTACATCGACCAGTTGCATCTACTGTCTTACATCTACTCGTTGCATCTACTATCTTACATCTACTAGTTGCATCTACTATCTTACATGTACAAGTTGCATCTACTGTCTTACATCTACTAGTTGCATCTACTGTCTTACATCTACTAGTTGCATCTATCTTACATCTACTAGTTGCATCTACTATCTTACATCTACCAGTTGCATCTACTATCTTACATCTACTAGTTGCATCTACTATCTTACATGTACAAGTTGCATCTACTATCTTACATCAACAAATTGCATCTACTATCTTACATTTACTAGTTGCATCTATCTTACATCTACACGTTGCATCTACTATCTTACATCTACTAGTTGCATCTACTGTCTTACATCTACTAGTTGCATCTACTGTCTTACATCTACTAGTTGCATCTACTGTCTTACATCTACATGTTTCATCTACTATCTTACATCTACATGTTGCATCTACTGTCTTACATCTACTAGTTGCATCTATCTTACATGTACAATTTGCATCTTCTATCTTACATCTACAAGTTGCATCTACTGTCTTACATCTACTAGTTGCATCTATCTTATATGTACAATTTGCATCTTCTATCTTACATCTACCAGTTGCATCTACTGTCTTACATCTACTCGTTGCATCTACTATCTTACATCTACATGTTGCATCTACTATCTTACATCAGCAAATTGCATCTACTATCTTACATCTACTAGTTGCATCTACTGTCTTACATCTACTAGTTCCATCTACTGTCTTACATCTACATGTAGATGTAAGATTGTAGATGCAACAAGTTGCATCTACTATCTTACATCAACAAATTGCAGCTACTATCCTACATCTACTAGTTGCATCTACTGTCTTACATCGACTAGTTGCATCTACCATCTTACATCTACTAGTGTCATCTACTGTCTTACATCTACTAGTTGCATCTACTATCTTACATCTACAAGTTGCATCTACTATCTTACATCAGCAAATTGCATCTACTATCTTACATCTACTAGTTGCATCTATTGTCTTACATCTACTAGTTGCATCTACTGTCTTACATCTACATGTAGATGTAAGATTGTAGATGCAACAAGTTGCATCTACTATCTTACATCAACAAATTGCAGCTACTATCCTACATCTACTAGTTGCATCTACTGTCTTACATCTACTAGTTGCATCTTTCTTACATTTACTAGTTCCATCTACTATCTTACATCTACTAGTTGTATCTACTGTCTTACATCTACATGTTGCATCTACTGTCTTACATCTACTAGTTGCATCTACTATCTTATATGTACAAGTTGCATCTACTACCTGACATCAACACATTTCATCTACTATATTACATCTACAAGTTGCATCTACTGTCTTACATCTACTAGTTGCATCTATCTTTCATGTACAATTTGCATCTTCTATCTTACATCCACAAGTTGCATCTATCTTACATCTACTAGTTGCATCTACTATCTTAAATCGACTAGTTGCATCTACCATCTTACATCTACTAGTTGCATCTACTATCTTACATCTACAAGTTGCATCTACTGTCTTACATCTACTAGTTGCATCTACTGTCTTACATCTACTAGTTGCATCTACTGTCTTACATCTACATGTTGCATCTACTATCTTACATCTACATGTTGCATCTACTATCTTACATCTACTAGTCGCAACTACTATCTTACATCTACTAGTTGCATCTACTATCTTACATCTACCAGTTGCATCTACTGTCTTACATCTACTCGTTGCATCTACTATCTTACATCTACAAGTTGCATCTACTATCTTACATGTACATGTTGCATCTACTGTCTTACATCTACTAGTTGCATCTATCTTACATCTACTAGTTGTATCTTCTATCTTACATCTACTAGTTGCATCTATCTTACATCTACTGGTTGCATCTACTATCTTACATCTACAAGTTGCATATATCTTACATCTACTAGTTGTATCTACTATCTTACATCTACAAGTTGCATCTACTATCTTACATCTACTAGTTGCATCTACTATCTTACATCTACCAGTTGCATCTACTGTCTTACATCTACATGTTGCATCTACTATCGTACATCTACTAGTTGCAACTACTATCTTACATCTACTAGTTGCATCTACTATCTTACATCTACCAGTTGCATCTACTGTCTTACATCTACTCGTTGCATCTACTATCTTACATCTACAAGTTGCATCTACTATCTTACATGTACATGTTGCATCTACTGTCTTACATCTACTAGTTGCATCTATCTTACATCTACTAGTTGTATCTACTATCTTACATCTACCAGTTAAATCTATCTGACATCTACTGGTTGCATCTACTATCTTACATCTACAAGTTGCATCTACTGTATTACATCTACTAGTTGCATCTACTGTCTTACATCTACTAGTTGCATCTACTGTCTTACATCTACATGTTGCATCTACTATCTTACATCTACATGTTGCATCTACTGTCTTACATCTACTAGTTGCATCTATCTTACATCTACTAGTTGTATCTACTATCTTACATCTATAAGTTGCATCTACTGTCTTACATCTACTAGTTGCATCTATCTTACATGTACAATTTGCATCTTCTATCTTACATCGACAAGTTGCATCTATCTTACATCTACTAGTTGCATCTACTATCTTACATCGACTAGTTCCATCTACCATCGTACATCTACTAGTTGCATCTATCTTACATCTACAAGTTGCATCTACTATCTTACATCTACAAGTTGCATCTACTGTCTTACATCTACTAGTTCCATCTACCATCTTACATCTACTAGTTGCATCTATCTTACATCTACAAGTTGCATCTACTATCTTACATCTACTAGTTGCATCTACTATCTTACATCTACAAGTTGCATCTACTGTCTTACATCTACTAGTTGCATCTACTGTCTTACATCTACTAGTTGCATCTACTGTCTTACATCTACATGTTGCATCTACTATCTTACATCTACATGTTGCATCTACTGTCTTACATCTACTAGTTGCATCTATCTTACATCTACTAGTTGTATCTACTATCTTACATCTACCAGTTGCATCTACTGTCTTACATCTACTCATTGCATCTACTATCTTACATCTACTAGTTGCATCTACTATCTTACATCTACTAGTTGCATCTACTGTCTTACATCTACTAGTTGCATCTATCTTACATCTACTAGTTGCATCTACTATCTTACATCTACTAGTTGCATCTACTATGTTACATCTACCAGTTGCATCTACTGTCTTACATCTACTAGTTGCATCTACTATCTTACATCTACAAGTTGCATCTACTATCTTACATCAACAAATTGCATCTACTATCTTACATCTACTAGTTGCATCTATGTTACATCTACTAGTTGCATCTACTATCTTACATCTACTAGTTGCATCTACTATCTTACATCGACCAGTTGCATCTACTGTCTTACATCTACTCGTTGCATCTACTATCTTACATCTACTAGTTGCATCTACTATCTTACATGTACAAGTTGCATCTACTGTCTTACATCT
The DNA here is from genome assembly GCF_933228915.1 of Telmatherina bonti. Lineage (NCBI taxonomy): Eukaryota > Metazoa > Chordata > Actinopteri > Atheriniformes > Telmatherinidae > Telmatherina > Telmatherina bonti. The sequence continues at coordinate 11,118,055 of NC_136626.1, forward strand.
ACTAGTTGCATCTACTGTCTTACATCTACTAGTTGCATCTATCTTACATCTACTAGTTGCATCTACTATCTTACATCTACCAGTTGCATCTACTATCTTACATCTACTAGTTGCATCTACTATCTTACATGTACAAGTTGCATCTACTATCTTACATCAACAAATTGCATCTACTATCTTACATCTACTAGTTGCATCTATCTTACATCTACAAGTTGCATCTACTATCTTACATCTACTAGTTGCATCTACTGTCTTACATCTACTAGTTGCATCTACTGTCTTACATCTACTAGTTGCATCTACTGTCTTACATCTACATGTTTCATCTACTATCTTACATCTACATGTTGCATCGACTGTCTTACATCTACTAGTTGCATCTATCTTACATCTACTAGTTGCATCTACTGTCTTACATCTACTAGTTGATTCTACTGTTTTACATCTACTAGTTGCATCCATCTTACATCTACTAGTTGCATCCATCTTACATCTACTAGTTGTATCTACTATCTTACATCTAATAGTTGCATCCACTATCTTACATCTATAAGTTGCATCTACTATCTTACATCTACAAGTTGCATCTACTGTCTTACATCTACTAGTTGCATCTAGTGTCTTACATCTACTAGTTGCAACTACCATCTTACATCTACTAGTTGCATCTACTATCTTACATCTACTAGTTGCATCTACTGTCTTACATCTACTAGTTGCATCTACTATCTTACATCTACAAGTTGCATCTACTATCTTACATCAGCAAATTGCATCTACTATCTGACATCAACAAATTGCATCTACTATCTTACATCTACAAGTTGCATCTACTGTCTTACATCTACTAGTTGCATCTATCTTACATGTACAATTTGCATCTTCTATCGTACATCTACAAGTTGCATCTACTGTCTTACATCTACTAGTTGCATCTATCTTATATGTACAATTTGCATCTTCTATCTTACATCTACCAGTTGCATCTACTGTCTTACATCTACTCGTTGCATCTACTATCTTACATCTACAAGTTGCATCTACTATCTTACATCAGCAAATTGCATCTACTATCTTACATCTACTAGTTGCATCTACTGTCTTACATCTACTAGTTCCATCTACTGTCTTACATCTACATGTAGATGTAAGATTGTAGATGCAACAATTTGCATCTACTATCTTACATCAACAAATTGCAGCTACTATCCTACATCTACTAGTTGCATCTACTGTCTTACATCGACTAGTTGCATCTACCATCTTACATCTACTAGTGTCATCTACTGTCTTACATCTACTAGTTGCATCTACTATCTTACATCTACAAGTTGCATCTACTATCTTACATCAGCAAATTGCATCTACTATCTTACATCTACTAGTTGCATCTACTGTCTTACATCTACTAGTTCCATCTACTGTCTTACATCTACATGTAGATGTAAGATTGTAGATGCAACAAGTTGCATCTACTATCTTACATCAACAAATTGCAGCTACTATCCTACATCTACTAGTTGCATCTACCTTCTTACATCTACTAGTTGCATCTTTCTTACATCTACTAGTTCCATCTACTATCTTACATCTACTAGTTGTATCTACTGTCTTACATCTACATGTTGCATCTACTGTCTTACATCTACTAGTTGCATCTACTATCTTATATGTACAAGTTGCATCTACTACCTGACATCAACAAATTTCATCTACTATATTACATCTACAAGTTGCATCTACTGTCTTACATCTACTAGTTGCATCTATCTTTCATGTACAATTTGCATCTTCTATCTTACATCGAAAGTTGCATCTATCTTACATCTACTAGTTGCATCTACTATCTTAAATCGACTAGTTGCATCTACCATCTTACATCTACTAGTTGCATCTACTATCTTACATCTACAAGTTTCATCTACTGTCTTAAATCTACCAGTTGCATCTACTGTCTTACATCTACTAGTTGCATCTACTGTCTTACATCTACATGTTGCATCTACTATCTTACATCTACATGTTGCATCTACTATCTTACATCTACTAGTCGCAACTACTATCTTACATCTACTAGTTGCATCTACTATCTTACATCTACCAGTTGCATCTACTGTCTTACATCTACTCGTTGCATCTACTATCTTACATCTACTAGTTGTATCTACTATCTTACATCTACTAGTTGCATCTATCTTACATCTACTGGTTGCATCTACTATCTTACATCTACAAGTTGCATCTACTGTCTTACATCTACTAGTTGCATCTACTGTCTTACATCTACTAGTTGCATCTACTGTCTTACATCTACTCGTTGCATCTACTATCTTACATCTACATGTTGCATCTACTGTCTTACATCTAGTAGTTGCATCTATCTTACATCTACTAGTTGTATCTACTATTTTACATCTAACAGTTGCATCTACTTTCTTACATCTACTCGTTGCATCTACTATCTTACATCTACTAGTTGCATCTACTGTCTTACATCTACTAGTTGCATCTATCTTACATCTACTAGTTGCATCTATCTTACATCTACTATTTGTATCTACTATCTTACATCTACAAGTTGCATCTACTATCTTACATCTACTAGTTGCATCTACTATCTTACATCTACCAGTTGCATCTACTGTCTTACATCTACATGTTGCATCTACTATCGTACATCTACTAGTTGCAACTACTATCTTACATCTACTAGTTGCATCTACTATCGTACATCTACCAGTTGCATCTACTATCTTACATCTACAAGTTGCATCTACTATCTTACATGTACATGTTGCATCTACTGTCTTACATCTACTAGTTGCATCTATCTTACATCTACTAGTTGTATCTACTATCTTACATCTACTAGTTAAATCTATCTGACATCTACTGGTTGCATCTACTATCTTACATCTACAAGTTGCATCTACTGTCTTACATCTACTAGTTGCATCTACTGTCTTACATCTACTAGTTGCATCTACTGTCTTACATCTACATGTTGCATCTACTGTCTTACATCTACTACTTGCATCTATCTTACATCTACTAGTTGTATCTACTATCTTACATCTACAAGTTGCATCTACTGTCTTACATCTACTAGTTGCATCTATCTTACATGTACAATTTGCATCTTCTATCTTACATCGACAAGTTGCATCTATCTTACATCTACATGTTGCATCTACTATCTTACATCGACTAGTTCCATCTACCATCGTACATCTACTAGTTGCATCTATCTTACATCTACAAGTTGCATCTACTATCTTACATCTACAAGTTGCATCTACTGTCTTACATCTACTAGTTCCATCTACCATCTTACATCTACTAGTTGCATCTATCTTACATCTACAAGTTGCATCTACTATCTTACATCTACTAGTTGCATCTACTATCTTACATCTACAAGTTGCATCTACTGTCTTACATCTACTAGTTGCATCTACTGTCTTACATCTACTAGTTGCATCTACTATCTTACATCTACATGTTGCATCTACTGTCTTACATCTAGTAGTTGCATCTATCTTACATCTACTAGTTGTATCTACTATCTTACATCTACCAGTTGCATCTACTGTCTTACATCTACTCATTGCATCTACTATCTTACATCTACTAGTTGCATCTAATATCTTACATCTACTAGTTGCATCTACTGTCTTACATCTACTAGTTGCATCTACTGTCTTACATCTACTAGTTGCATCTATCTTACATCTACTAGTTGCATCTACTATCTTACATCTACTAGTTGCATCTACTATGTTACATCTACCAGTTGCATCTACTGTCTTACATCTACTAGTTGCATCTACTATCTTACATCTACAAGTTGCATCTACTATCTTACATCAACAAATTGCATCTACTATCTTACATCTACTAGTTGCATCTATGTTACATCTACTAGTTGCATCTACTATCTTACATCTACTAGTTGCATCTACTATCTTACATCTACCAGTTGCATCTACTGTCTTACATCTACTCGTTGCATCTACTATCTTACATCTACTAGTTGCATCTACTATCATACATGTACAAGTTGCATCTACTGTCTTACATCTACTAGTTGCATCTACTGTCTTACATCTACTAGTTGCATCTATCTTACATCTACTAGTTGCATCTACTATCTTACATCTACCAGTTGCATCTACTGTCTTACATCTACTAGTTGCATCTACTATCTTACATGTACAAGTTGCATCTACTATCTTACATCAACAAATTGCATCTACTATCTTACATCTACTAGTTGCATCTATCTCACATCTACTAGTTGCATCTACTATCTTACATCTACTAGTTGCATCTACTATCTTACATCTACCAGTTGCATCTACTGTCTTACATCTACTCGTTGCATCTACTATCTTACATCTACTAGTTGCATCGATCTTACATCTACTAGTTGCATCTACTATCTTACATGTACAAGTTGCATCTACTGTCTTACATCTACTAGTTGCATCTACTGTCTTACATCTGCTAGTTGCATCTACTATCTTACATCTACAAGTTGCATCTACTATCTTACATCTACTAGTTGCATCTATCTTACATCTACTAGTTGCATCTACTATCTTACATCTACAAGTTGCATCTACTGTCTTACATCTATTAGTTGCATCTACTGTCTTACATCTACAAGTTGCATCTACTATCTTACATCTACTAGTTGCATCTACTGTCTTACATCTACTAGTTGCATCTACTGTCTTACATCTACTAGTTGCATCTACTATCTTACATCTACTAGTTGCATCTACTGTCTTACATCTACTAGTTGCATCTACTGTCTTACATCTACTAGTTGCATCTACTGTCTTACATCCACTAGTTGCATCTACTGTCTTACATCTACATGTTGCATCTACTATCTTACATCTACATGTTGCATCTACTATCTTACATCTACATGTTGCATCTATCTTACATCTACTAGTTGCATCTACTGTCTTACATCTACAAGTTGCATCTACTGTCTTACATCTACTAGTTGCATCTATCTTACATGTACAATTTGCATCTTCTATCTTACATCGACAAGTTGCATCTATCTTACATCTACTAGTTGCATCTACTATCTTACATCGACTAGTTCCATCTACCATCTTACATCTACTAGTTGCATCTATCTTACATCTACAAGTTGCATCTACTGTCTTACATCTACAAGTTGCATCTACTGTCTTACATCTACTAGTTCCATCTACCATCTTACATCTACTAGTTGCATCTATCTTACATCTACAAGTTGCATCTACTATCTTACATCTACAAGTTGCATCTACTGTCTTACATCTACTAGTTCCATCTACCATCTTACATCTACTAGTTGCATCTATCTTACATCTACCAGTTGCCTCTACTATCTTACATCTACAAGTTGTATCTACTATCTTACATCTACTAGTTGCATCTACTATCTTACATCTACAAGTTGCATCTACTGTCTTACATCTACTAGTTGCATCTATCTTACATCTACTAGTTGCATCTACTATCTTACATCTACCAGTTGCATCTACTGTCTTACATCTACTAGTTGCATCTACTATCTTACATCTACAAGTTGCATCTACTATCTTACATCAACAAATTGCATCTACTATCTTACATCTACTAGTTGCATCTATGTTACATCTACTAGTTGCATCTACTATCTTACATCTACTAGTTGCATCTACTATCTTACATCTACCAGTTGCATCTACTGTCTTACATCTACTCGTTGCATCTACTATCTTACATCTACTAGTTGCATCGATCTTACATCTACTAGTTGCATCTACTATCTTACATGTACAAGTTGCATCTACTGTCTTACATCTACTAGTTGCATCTACTGTCTTACATCTACTCGTTGCATCTACTATCTTACATCTACTAGTTGCATCGATCTTACATCTACTAGTTGCATCTACTATCTTACATGTACAAGTTGCATCTACTGTCTTACATCTACTAGTTGCATCTACTGTCTTACATCTACTAGTTGCATCTACTATCTTACATCTACAAGTTGCATCTATCTTACATCTACTAGTTGTATCTACTATCTTACATCTACAAGTTGCATCTACTGTCTTACATCTACTAGTTGCATCTATCTTACATGTACAATTTGCATCTTCTATCTTACATCGACAAGTTGCATCTATCTTACATCTACATGTTGCATCTACTATCTTACATCGACTAGTTCCATCTACCATCGTACATCTACTAGTTGCATCTATCTTACATCTACAAGTTGCATCTACTATCTTACATCTACAAGTTGCATCTACTGTCTTACATCTACTAGTTCCATCTACCATCTTACATCTACTAGTTGCATCTATCTTACATCTACAAGTTGCATCTACTATCTTACATCTACTAGTTGCATCTACTATCTTACATCTACAAGTTGCATCTACTGTCTTACATCTACTAGTTGCATCTACTGTCTTACATCTACTAGTTGCATCTACTATCTTACATCTACATGTTGCATCTACTGTCTTACATCTAGTAGTTGCATCTATCTTACATCTACTAGTTGTATCTACTATCTTACATCTACCAGTTGCATCTACTGTCTTACATCTACTCATTGCATCTACTATCTTACATCTACTAGTTGCATCTACTATCTTACATCTACTAGTTGCATCTACTGTCTTACATCTACTAGTTGCATCTACTGTCTTACATCTACTAGTTGCATCTATCTTACATCTACTAGTTGCATCTACTATCTTACATCTACTAGTTGCATCTACTATGTTACATCTACCAGTTGCATCTACTGTCTTACATCTACTAGTTGCATCTACTATCTTACATCTACAAGTTGCATCTACTATCTTACATCAACAAATTGCATCTACTATCTTACATCTACTAGTTGCATCTATGTTACATCTACTAGTTGCATCTACTATCTTACATCTACTAGTTGCATCTACTATCTTACATCTACCAGTTGCATCTACTGTCTTACATCTACTCGTTGCATCTACTATCTTACATCTACTAGTTGCATCTACTATCTTACATGTACAAGTTGCATCTACTGTCTTACATCTACTAGTTGCATCTACTGTCTTACATCTACTAGTTGCATCTATCTTACATCTACTAGTTGCATCTACTATCTTACATCTACCAGTTGCATCTACTGTCTTACATCTACTAGTTGCATCTACTATCTTACATGTACAAGTTGCATCTACTATCTTACATCAACAAATTGCATCTACTATCTTACATCTACTAGTTGCATCTATCTCACATCTACTAGTTGCATCTACTATCTTACATCTACTAGTTGCATCTACTATCTTACATCTACCAGTTGCATCTACTGTCTTACATCTACTCGTTGCATCTACTATCTTACATCTACTAGTTGCATCGATCTTACATCTACTAGTTGCATCTACTATCTTACATGTACAAGTTGCATCTACTGTCTTACATCTACTAGTTGCATCTACTGTCTTACATCTGCTAGTTGCATCTACTATCTTACATCTACAAGTTGCATCTACTATCTTACATCTACTAGTTGCATCTATCTTACATCTACTAGTTGCATCTACTATCTTACATCTACAAGTTGCATCTACTGTCTTACATCTATTAGTTGCATCTACTGTCTTACATCTACAAGTTGCATCTACTATCTTACATCTACTAGTTGCATCTACTGTCTTACATCTACTAGTTGCATCTACTGTCTTACATCTACTAGTTGCATCTACTATCTTACATCTACTAGTTGCATCTACTGTCTTACATCTACTAGTTGCATCTACTGTCTTACATCTACTAGTTGCATCTACTGTCTTACATCCACTAGTTGCATCTACTGTCTTACATCTACATGTTGCATCTACTATCTTACATCTACATGTTGCATCTACTATCTTACATCTACATGTTGCATCTATCTTACATCTACTAGTTGCATCTACTGTCTTACATCTACAAGTTGCATCTACTGTCTTACATCTACTAGTTGCATCTATCTTACATGTACAATTTGCATCTTCTATCTTACATCGACAAGTTGCATCTATCTTACATCTACTAGTTGCATCTACTATCTTACATCGACTAGTTCCATCTACCATCTTACATCTACTAGTTGCATCTATCTTACATCTACAAGTTGCATCTACTGTCTTACATCTACAAGTTGCATCTACTGTCTTACATCTACTAGTTCCATCTACCATCTTACATCTACTAGTTGCATCTATCTTACATCTACAAGTTGCATCTACTATCTTACATCTACAAGTTGCATCTACTGTCTTACATCTACTAGTTCCATCTACCATCTTACATCTACTAGTTGCATCTATCTTACATCTACCAGTTGCCTCTACTATCTTACATCTACAAGTTGTATCTACTATCTTACATCTACTAGTTGCATCTACTATCTTACATCTACAAGTTGCATCTACTGTCTTACATCTACTAGTTGCATCTATCTTACATCTACTAGTTGCATCTACTATCTTACATCTACCAGTTGCATCTACTGTCTTACATCTACTAGTTGCATCTACTATCTTACATCTACAAGTTGCATCTACTATCTTACATCAACAAATTGCATCTACTATCTTACATCTACTAGTTGCATCTATGTTACATCTACTAGTTGCATCTACTATCTTACATCTACTAGTTGCATCTACTATCTTACATCTACCAGTTGCATCTACTGTCTTACATCTACTCGTTGCATCTACTATCTTACATCTACTAGTTGCATCGATCTTACATCTACTAGTTGCATCTACTATCTTACATGTACAAGTTGCATCTACTGTCTTACATCTACTAGTTGCATCTACTGTCTTACATCTACTAGTTGCATCTACTATCTTACATCTACAAGTTGCATCTACTATCTTACATCTACTAGTTGCATCTATCTTACATCTACAAGTTGCATCTACTATCTTACATCTACAAGTTGCATCTACTGTCTTACATCTACTAGTTCCATCTACCTTCTTACATCTACTAGTTGCATCTATCTTACATCTACAAGTTGCCTCTACTATCTTACATCTACAAGTTGCATCTACTATCTTACATCTACTAGTTGCATCTACTATCTTACATCTACCAGTTGCATCTACTGTCTTACATCTACTCGTTGCATCTACTATCTTACATCTACTAGTTGTATCTACTATCTTACATCTACTAGTTGCATCTATCTTACATCTACTGGTTGCATCTACTATCTTACATCTACAAGTTGCATCTACTGTCTTACATCTACTAGTTGCATCTACTGTCTTACATCTACTAGTTGCATCTACTGTCTTACATCTACTCGTTGCATCTACTATCTTACATCTACATGTTGCATCTACTGTCTTACATCTAGTAGTTGCATCTATCTTACATCTACTAGTTGTATCTACTATTTTACATCTAACAGTTGCATCTACTTTCTTACATCTACTCGTTGCATCTACTATCTTACATCTACTAGTTGCATCTACTGTCTTACATCTACTAGTTGCATCTATCTTACATCTACTAGTTGCATCTATCTTACATCTACTATTTGTATCTACTATCTTACATCTACAAGTTGCATTTACTATCTTACATCTACTAGTTGCATCTACTATCTTACATCTACCAGTTGCATCTACTGTCTTACATCTACATGTTGCATCTACTATCGTACATCTACTAGTTGCAACTACTATCTTACATCTACTAGTTGCATCTACTATCGTACATCTACCAGTTGCATCTACTATCTTACATCTACAAGTTGCATCTACTATCTTACATGTACATGTTGCATCTACTGTCTTACATCTACTAGTTGCATCTATCTTACATCTACTAGTTGTATCTACTATCTTACATCTACTAGTTAAATCTATCTGACATCTACTGGTTGCATCTACTATCTTACATCTACAAGTTGCATCTACTGTCTTACATCTACTAGTTGCATCTACTGTCTTACATCTACTAGTTGCATCTACTGTCTTACATCTACATGTTGCATCTACTGTCTTACATCTACTACTTGCATCTATCTTACATCTACTAGTTGTATCTACTATCTTACATCTACAAGTTGCATCTACTGTCTTACATCTACTAGTTGCATCTATCTTACATGTACAATTTGCATCTTCTATCTTACATCGACAAGTTGCATCTATCTTACATCTACATGTTGCATCTACTATCTTACATCGACTAGTTCCATCTACCATCGTACATCTACTAGTTGCATCTATCTTACATCTACAAGTTGCATCTACTATCTTACATCTACAAGTTGCATCTACTGTCTTACATCTACTAGTTCCATCTACCATCTTACATCTACTAGTTGCATCTATCTTACATCTACAAGTTGCATCTACTATCTTACATCTACTAGTTGCATCTACTATCTTACATCTACAAGTTGCATCTACTGTCTTACATCTACTAGTTGCATCTACTGTCTTACATCTACTAGTTGCATCTACTATCTTACATCTACATGTTGCATCTACTGTCTTACATCTAGTAGTTGCATCTATCTTACATCTACTAGTTGTATCTACTATCTTACATCTACCAGTTGCATCTACTGTCTTACATCTACTCATTGCATCTACTATCTTACATCTACTAGTTGCATCTACTATCTTACATCTACTAGTTGCATCTACTGTCTTACATCTACTAGTTGCATCTACTGTCTTACATCTACTAGTTGCATCTATCTTACATCTACTAGTTGCATCTACTATCTTACATCTACTAGTTGCATCTACTATGTTACATCTACCAGTTGCATCTACTGTCTTACATCTACTAGTTGCATCTACTATCTTACATCTACAAGTTGCATCTACTATCTTACATCAACAAATTGCATCTACTATCTTACATCTACTAGTTGCATCTATGTTACATCTACTAGTTGCATCTACTATCTTACATCTACTAGTTGCATCTACTATCTTACATCTACCAGTTGCATCTACTGTCTTACATCTACTCGTTGCATCTACTATCTTACATCTACTAGTTGCATCTACTATCTTACATGTACAAGTTGCATCTACTGTCTTACATCTACTAGTTGCATCTACTGTCTTACATCTACTAGTTGCATCTATCTTACATCTACTAGTTGCATCTACTATCTTACATCTACCAGTTGCATCTACTGTCTTACATCTACTAGTTGCATCTACTATCTTACATGTACAAGTTGCATCTACTATCTTACATCAACAAATTGCATCTACTATCTTACATCTACTAGTTGCATCTATCTCACATCTACTAGTTGCATCTACTATCTTACATCTACTAGTTGCATCTACTATCTTACATCTACCAGTTGCATCTACTGTCTTACATCTACTCGTTGCATCTACTATCTTACATCTACTAGTTGCATCGATCTTACATCTACTAGTTGCATCTACTATCTTACATGTACAAGTTGCATCTACTGTCTTACATCTACTAGTTGCATCTACTGTCTTACATCTGCTAGTTGCATCTACTATCTTACATCTACAAGTTGCATCTACTATCTTACATCTACTAGTTGCATCTATCTTACATCTACTAGTTGCATCTACTATCTTACATCTACAAGTTGCATCTACTGTCTTACATCTATTAGTTGCATCTACTGTCTTACATCTACAAGTTGCATCTACTATCTTACATCTACTAGTTGCATCTACTGTCTTACATCTACTAGTTGCATCTACTGTCTTACATCTACTAGTTGCATCTACTATCTTACATCTACTAGTTGCATCTACTGTCTTACATCTACTAGTTGCATCTACTGTCTTACATCTACTAGTTGCATCTACTGTCTTACATCCACTAGTTGCATCTACTGTCTTACATCTACATGTTGCATCTACTATCTTACATCTACATGTTGCATCTACTATCTTACATCTACATGTTGCATCTATCTTACATCTACTAGTTGCATCTACTGTCTTACATCTACAAGTTGCATCTACTGTCTTACATCTACTAGTTGCATCTATCTTACATGTACAATTTGCATCTTCTATCTTACATCGACAAGTTGCATCTATCTTACATCTACTAGTTGCATCTACTATCTTACATCGACTAGTTCCATCTACCATCTTACATCTACTAGTTGCATCTATCTTACATCTACAAGTTGCATCTACTGTCTTACATCTACAAGTTGCATCTACTGTCTTACATCTACTAGTTCCATCTACCATCTTACATCTACTAGTTGCATCTATCTTACATCTACAAGTTGCATCTACTATCTTACATCTACAAGTTGCATCTACTGTCTTACATCTACTAGTTCCATCTACCATCTTACATCTACTAGTTGCATCTATCTTACATCTACCAGTTGCCTCTACTATCTTACATCTACAAGTTGTATCTACTATCTTACATCTACTAGTTGCATCTACTATCTTACATCTACAAGTTGCATCTACTGTCTTACATCTACTAGTTGCATCTATCTTACATCTACTAGTTGCATCTACTATCTTACATCTACCAGTTGCATCTACTGTCTTACATCTACTAGTTGCATCTACTATCTTACATCTACAAGTTGCATCTACTATCTTACATCAACAAATTGCATCTACTATCTTACATCTACTAGTTGCATCTATGTTACATCTACTAGTTGCATCTACTATCTTACATCTACTAGTTGCATCTACTATCTTACATCTACCAGTTGCATCTACTGTCTTACATCTACTCGTTGCATCTACTATCTTACATCTACTAGTTGCATCGATCTTACATCTACTAGTTGCATCTACTATCTTACATGTACAAGTTGCATCTACTGTCTTACATCTACTAGTTGCATCTACTGTCTTACATCTACTAGTTGCATCTACTATCTTACATCTACAAGTTGCATCTACTATCTTACATCTACTAGTTGCATCTATCTTACATCTACAAGTTGCATCTACTATCTTACATCTACAAGTTGCATCTACTGTCTTACATCTACTAGTTCCATCTACCTTCTTACATCTACTAGTTGCATCTATCTTACATCTACAAGTTGCCTCTACTATCTTACATCTACAAGTTGCATCTACTATCTTACATCTACTAGTTGCATCTACTATCTTACATCTACAAGTTGCATCTACTGTCTTACATCTACTAGTTGCATCTACTGTCTTACATCTACTAGTTGCATCTACTGTCTTACATCTACATGTTGCATCTACTATCTTACATCTACATGTTGCATCTACTGTCTTACATCTACTCGTTGCATCTACTATCTTACATCTACTAGTTGCATCTACTATCTTACATCTACTAGTTGCATCTACTGTCTTACATCTACTAGTTGCATCTATCTTACATCTACTAGTTGCATCTACTATCTTACATCTACCAGTTGCATCTACTGTCTTACATCTACTAGTTGCATCTACTATCTTACATCTACAAGTTGCATCTACTATCTTACATCAACAAATTGCATCTACTATCTTACATCTACTAGTTGCATCTATGTTACATCTACTAGTTGCATCTACTATCTTACATCTACTAGTTGCATCTACTATCTTACATCTACCAGTTGCATCTACTGTATTACATCTACTCGTTGCATCTACTATCTTACATCTACTAGTTGCATCGATCTTACATCTACTAGTTGCATCTACTATCTTACATGTACAAGTTGCATCTACTGTCTTACATCTACTAGTTGCATCTACTGTCTTACATCTACTAGTTGCATCTACTATCTTACATCTACAAGTTGCATCTACTATCTTACATCTACTAGTTGCATCTATCTTACATCTACTAGTTGCATCTACTATCTTACATCTACAAGTTGCATCTACTGTCTTACATCTATTAGTTGCATCTACTATCTTACATCTACAAGTTGCATCTACTATCTTACATCTACAAGTTGCATCTACTATCTTACATCTACAAGTTGCATCTACTATCTTACATCTACTAGTTTCATCTACTATCTTACATCTACTAGTTGCATCTACTATCTTACATCTACCAGTTGCATCTACTGTCTTACATCTACTAGTTGCATCTACTATCTTACATGTACAAGTTGCATCTACTATCTTACATCAACAAATTGCATCTACTATCTTACATCTACTAGTTGCATCTATCTTACATCTACTAGTTGCCTCTACTATCTTACATCTACTAGTTGCATCTACTATCTTACATCTACCAGTTGCATCTACTGTCTTACATCTACTCGTTGCATCTACTATCTTACATCTACTAGTTGCATCGATCTTACATCTACTAGTTGCATCTACTATCTTACATGTACAAGTTGCATCTACTGTCTTACATCTACTAGTTGCATCTACTGTCTTACATCTACTAGTTGCATCTACTATCTTACATCTACAAGTTGCATCTACTATCTTACATCTACTAGTTGCATCTATCTTACATCTACTAGTTGCATCTACTATCTTACATCTACTAGTTGCATCTACTGTCTTACATCTACCAGTTGCATCTACTATCTTACATCTACAAGTTGCATCTACTATCTTACATCTACTAGTTGCATCTATCTTACATCTATTAGTTGCATCTACTATCTTACATCTACTAGTTGCATCTACTGTCTTACATCTACTAGTTGCATCTACTGTCTTACATCTACTACTTGCATCTACTATCTTACATCTACTAGTTGCATCTACTGTCTTACATCTACTAGTTGCATCTACTATCTTACATGTACAAGTTGCATCTACTATCTTACGTCTACTAGTTGCATCTACTATCTTCCAACTTTTAGATCCATCCATTCTCCCACACACCTGAAATGTCATCCTGCTCTGCAGAGGCCTGGTAAAAAAAAAAAAAAAAAAAACATGATTTGATTGAGGTATGTTAGAGAAGGAATACATCTAAACGTTGCAGGATAATAGATGTTGAGTACTGGACTTTGGCACCCCTTCAGTGATTGTAAAACTGACTGTATTACTCTGTTAACACTTTCACACCAAGCTAACAAACCAAAGATTGTGGTCAACAGAAGCAGTTTAAAATACTGAGAGATGTTCAGACAGAGCGCAAAAGCTTCAGCTGCAGTTCAAACACACTTTATTTATCCGTTTGGTTCAGGCGCTGAAATAAAATAACTTGGTGCTGCAGCTACTTCTTGGAGAAACAAGCATGGCGGAACAGAGCGAGCAGTACAACAACCATTGAAAGTCATCATGTCAGCTTATCACATGTCAAACAAACTCATACTTGTCATGATTAAATGATATACTGATGTAGAACAACGTCATCAGGTGTGTTCTATCCTCACTGAATGAATTTTTTTTTTTTAAATTGAACACATTGATTTCTCACTGATGTTATAGTGTCATTAAACAATTTTGCTTCCACACAATATTGTCAAGAAACCAGAACTGTAAAGCTTTTACAGCCAATAACTTATTTTTTTCCCCTAAACTTGAAACAGGAACAAGCATTCTGGTTTACTGACTTCCTTTATTTGAAGGTTGGCAAGAAGAGAAAAAAATCATGAACTCTGGATTAGAGCTAAATACTACCAGTTCTAGCCTGTCATCTAAATAAAACTGATGCAGAGATTTGTGTGAAAAGCAGTTTAAATCCACAGGACACATGCTTACCTGCACATTTACATACTGAAACTCTCTAATATGGCTAAATGAAAATCCACACAAACACACACTCACACACAAGTAAAAAAAAAAAAAAAAAAAAAATCCTGGAATATTGCAAAGCTGATGATTTTCTAATGAATAGTTTCATTGGCCATGGTGAGGATTAGTGTAAAGGGATTGGAGGGGAATATTTACATGGTTTTAATGATTCTTCAACTTTATATTTAGAGGTTCGTTTTATCAGCTCCAATCATCTCCCAGCTTCGAAAATAAACCGGCAAGTCGAGCGACGGCCCAATTACACGCCTGTGCCATGTGCTCCTTGGTCTGTCGCCTCCGACAACATCTGTTCTGTTAATGTGCAACATATTAAAATGTCTGCGGGAGGGAAGGATGATGAAAGACTTAACTACTTTAAAGTCTCGGGTCCATCCCTCATCAAACATTTGCACACTTGTGCTTATGAGTTTAGTTTTATTAAAAGAGAAGAACAGAAGGCCTTATGGGAATATGTGGAATCCCACTAACATGTCACGTTGCTGGAAACACTCCAATATCATATGCAGATTAGTGTGATTGTTAAGTAACTATGGTTTAGTTTGTGTTGCAGGATGTTGATGATATGGTGACAGATTACATATTCAGTTTGTTGCTAACTTGACCATCTCTTGTGCAAAGACTGCCAGATGTAAAAATCCCCTCCCAAAGGTCATCTGTTGCAAAACCATCCAAACAAAATAAGCAAGCTCTATATGAAGAGTCACCAACTCCGGTGGAGTCCTGACCCACATCAGACTTAATAAGCAGACTTGTGCAGAGTTGGATGTCGAGCTCTGTACAAGTCTGCTAATTACACTTTGTTCTGAGTCAAGTGTGATGCAGCAGGGAAACTACAAACATGCAGGACTGAGTTCTCCACCTTTGCTCCATAGTGACCATTTAAACCAGCTTAAGGAGAAACCTAAGCTATCAGACTGTGTGATAACTGTGTGGTAATTACTATTATGCTCATTTATCTAAAATGCCAAGGTTTACACCTCAGTGGACATGGACATGTTGTGTGAGTGTAAACCTGTTTGAAGATGATGTTAAACATTAGGATGAAATGGGGGCCGACATTAACATATTTCATCTCAAACATCAAGAAGAGTTTCACTTCTTGTTGCTGCTGTCTTACTGCCTGATTTGCATGTATGGAACATGAAAAATGTTCATCCACATAGTCCTGATATGTTCATTGGAATTTTAGTGACTTTATTTTGGAAGGGGGTCAAAAAATTCAGTTTTGAATGAATGAGAAACATCTTGTTTGGTTAAAAAACAAAAAAAAATAAGTGTTGCCATCAATATCTCGAAATCCTCCCAACTTTAACGATCATTATCCGACTTCAGAGGAAGATGCTGTGAAAGTTGTAACTTAAACCACACACATACATGGAAACACACACACACACACACACACACACACTAGGCTGCTGCTCAAACTTCTCTTATCTGAAGTCCAGGAGAGCTCCAATCAGAGGCAGACACTTGATGGCAGGCAGCATATGGCTTCAAAACTAGTCGTAGCCTGCTCGTCGTCTGTGTGCTGTTTTCCCCTCTGTCATGCACATGCAAAGAAATCCCTCACCTTCTTCTCTGAGGGGAGGACACGCTCAAAAACAGATTTGTCATACAAAAACAGCGTGATCTTATCTTAATCTGTGCTTTGCTGTTTTGATGAATGTTCGGATGTTTTTCCTACACCAGCTAGTGAGGTAAGTAGCCCACACACACGCATATGCAGCAAAGGAGAAGGAACAGGTCAAACAGGTTTTTTTTTTTCCACCAGACTTGGACTAAACATGCAGTCCTTGCTCAGGGCTTGCACCATCACCGCCCAGTTCACACAGACCTACTGGGAATCCTAACATCTCGCAGCACCTCTCACAGGTGGCCTTTGTGCGTCCTTATCGACAAGCAGACGTTGCTCAATAGAGGAATGGAGTTCAAGAGGACAGAAGTATGTGGATGCGAGTGACGTAATGGAAAATGTTAAAATGAGTTGAAATAACAATAAATTATTCAACTGACTACATTGTAACGCATAAATATTTTTTGCTACACAATTTGTCACGTCTTATATTTTCTATTCATCATACATTGGCATGGCTTAACAAGATAAAAGATTTCAAATTGATCTTTCGATGTCACCTCAATGCCTGCATCTGCCTTGTTTTCCATCACTGGGAGTGTCTCTCTGCAGACTTTGCAGACATTAAGTCAACTAGCTTGTTGCAGTGATGAATAGGCTGTGGACAGCTGAGACCACCTTCTGTCAAGGAAACAGTTTGCATGTAGGAGGTGAAAAGTTTCCCTAGAATAGAAAGGGCAAACCTGCTGTAGCCTCTGCAAATCAACATTCTTTCAAGGTGAGTTTTCTATCGGAGTAAGGCTGAAAGTTAGTCAGGAAAGAAATCAGAAATTCTTGCTTATCAGATTATGATTTAATCTCAGGAGAAGTCTTTCACAAACAAACATGCTACAGACATCAGTGGTTCAGGAAGCTGATAGCTCTCTGTGAAGCAACCACCAGCTTCGTCTGGAACAGGGGTGGGCAACTCCGGTCCTCAAGGAGTTTCCCTGCTGCAACACGGCTGACTCACATCAGACCTGATCAGCAGACTGCTGCAGAGCTTGACATCCAACTGCACTGGTCTGCTAATTACCCACTGCTTTGCTGCAACTGAGTTGCAGCAGGGAAACTCTCAACACTTGTAGGACTGCGGCCCTGGAGGACCGGAGGTGCCCACCCCTGGTCTGGAATCATGTAGAAAATAAAAAAAATAGCAAAGCTGGGTAAACAGTAAGTGTGAGCAAATAGCATAGTGACAGAAGGTCCACTTAGGATTTGGAAAGAGCAAAATCGTGACTGCAGATGTGTTTTCCTTCCTCTAATTAATAACATGATGTGTCTACATGACAACTTCTGTTGTGTGCAGCGCTAAAGTTCTTTTAGCTAAAGACTGACGTCAACATACAAATGTTTTTCCTTAGTCGTCGCTGTTTAAACCTTATAAAGGTATCAACCGTATATAAGTCACCTGTCACAAACCGTCTGAATATGATGTTTAACACAGTACAGATATTTTTCTGCCTTTATTTGTTAGGTATGCTTACAAAAAGTACACTAAATGTGTTTGTATTTACTTGCTTGGAGTGCACTTTGACAGAGTGATGTTACCTCAGATTGAAGTTTGTGCACCTTACAGAGAGGCTGATTGCAACGACTGTGACCGCGGTGCTGGCTGCGTCAGTTTGTGAATGCTTACAACTTGTCGAGTTTTAATACCCTGCACAGCAACGAAGAAAACAGTCTTAATGTACATAAACACGAAGCAACCTCACATGGTAAACACTGGGGGCTACTCAGGGTGAAAAGTGTTCAGCATTTGAAACTGGCAAACTGTAAACATGCTGCCATTATGCTACTCAGTGCAATGCATGTAACCTCACTAGTGGGTGTAATGCACTTGTGCACTCAGAACAGCAAGTGTTATTTAGATGTTTTTGCCGTTTTACACTTACTACACAGCAATTCTTTGAGTTAATGGACAGAACTTTAGTTGCCAAATATTTCTGTAAAAAAAATATGAAAAAGATTTGAGATGATCTATTGTTAACAAAATCTCAGTCTAATGGTTTTAAACACTCTTCACCACATTTCTTACAACTTTAATGTACAATACCACACAATGGCACAATAACAGAATGGGCTATCAACTCCTCCAATATTTTCTTACAAATGTTCTTAATTTTGTTTCTCAAAAAACATGTTTACAGACCATGAAATTGTACCTCTTGGACTGGAGAATGCTGATATGTTTGTCAGTTTAAAAGTTCGACGACGTGATTCTACAGTGTGGCTGAAGTGACAATTGGTCAGCACCAATATGTAAAGCATTAAATAAAACGAGAAGTAATCAGAATATAAATGGAAAATATGGATGCCAATCATTTTTAAAAAGTATTTTAAACATGTAAAAAGAAAATAAGAAGCAGATTCACTAGTTTCTTTGCCTTCAGCTTATATTAAGTTAAAAACATCACTACATTTGAAGACATTAAGAAAAAATAAAAAAGGATTATCATTCATATTTTTAAGGAGTACATCCCACCCCTTTTCCACAATCAAAAATAAAACAGTTGTTCCAGTTCTTTAACAGTCCTTCATTCTTCAAAAAAGTGAAAGAAAAAACAACTAAAATAAAGATTTTTTTCCTTTTCCCCTCTAAAAGTTCAGTCCAATTAAAAGGTCGCAGGGCGAGAAGCAGGGTACACACTGGACTGGTCGCCAGTCCATCGCAGAGCCAACACAGAGACAACTTTTCACGCTCACACTCCCTACCGAGGACAATTTTGAGCAGGAGTCTCCAGCTCTGGTCCTCGTGAGCTACCATCCTGCAGGTTTTAGTATTTCCCTGGTACAACACACTTGATTCAAATGAAAAGGTTCTCCAAAACCTTGTCATCTTCTGCACCTTCCTGTTAATGAGTCATTGGTTTGGATCAGGTGTGTCACAACCGGGAAACCGTAAAACCTGCAGGATGGTGGCTCACCAGGACCGGAGTTGGAGAGTAACCAACCTAACATGCATGTCTGTTGGCGGTAGGAGGAAGTCAGAGTACCCGCAGAGAACCCATGCATACATCGGGAGAATATGCATGTCCCCCAAGCCAAGGCTCAAACCTGCAACGTTCCTGCTGTGAGGCCACTGTACTAACCACTACACCACCGTGCAGCCCTAAACAAAAGGTAAATAAGGCTAAATCAATGCAGTGAATGATGCTATGTCTCGTTTGACCTCTTCATTACCACCGTGTCCCCAGCGATCCAGTAGTTCATCACCCGGTGGTAATAAGGAGATCAAAATCTCCAATTGGCTGGAAGTTAAGGGACTTTTCCATGTTTTTTTCTTGTGTGTGTGGAAAAAGCACAGATAGCTGTTAAGCAGCTAATAACAGAGCTTTTTGGTTTTCCATTTTGTTTTTCCTGCAACCCACAACAGGCTCTTTCTGTTAGGAAAGAAACATCATCATAAATCAAGAAGACCTTGAAGCTGAAGGTACCCTACATCCACGTGGAGACACTGAGGAAGTCTAACCCAAAGTAACAGAGAAACTTTTAAGAGGAATTCTGATGACTGTAAAGACTGTGGCGAGGACCAAAAGCACCACGACAGAAGAGGTATCTACAACAACTGGTGAAAATAGGAAATTAACACTCTTAAAATGGCAGATTTAATGTGATGGCATGACTTGAAACTAGACAGATATCTGAGGCATTCAATTCAAGTTCAGGTATGCTGGCGGTTTAGTAGTAAGCACCTTTCCTAAGACCTTGGATAAAAATAGGAGTTCAGAAATGGTTGCAAAATAAAAAGACACCAGTAGAATTCCTGTTGGACTTTTTGATGAGAGTCTGCATCACAGCACGTGTTATCATATCTATACTCATGATACAAAAAAATCATCCAACATTTTTTACTGCATGAAAGATGCAACTTTATTTCAATCATGTGAAAGTGTTGTGAACGTCTTGGTGCATGCCCGTTTCTGGTTGCTAACAAGATAATGGTTCATTATGTGTTTTCAGTTTCACAAAGCATCAAACACAGAAAAGGCCTGTTATGTGTGTAGGTGTGTTTATGTGTGTTTGTGATCTTGCATTAGCGATAAGTGTCCGAATAAGTGTAAAACAGGGTCGTTAAGTGGACTAAAAAAAAAGTTTTCAGTGTGCCTCAATCTGGTTTTAGTTCTGTCCCAAAGCACAGTCTAATGGAGCATGACAGCTCCCTGGTTCCCTGATGACCCCTAACCCCAATCACGGTGGTGTAGGGCCCTTCCCTACCTTGCATCACTCTCACACACACCTCAGCACATTGTTTCAATAGATTAGATGAGATTGCTGGAAAACTCTGTCAGACATGCAGCTTGTGTGCACAGCGTTACATTTACATTTTATATATGTAATATTCTCAGCTCTGATTTGTCGCCAACGCTTCTCTGCATGTACTGTAAATCAACACGTGTTTTGGGAGTTTGACTTCTGTAATATTGTTCTTTTATTAACAAGAACTTTTGTGTTGGTTTTAATGGAATGAATGTGCACCAGTGCTCTCATCTTATAGCACATATAATGATAATAAAGCTTTATAATTGTGACTTTAATGCTGCCAATAAGCAAACAGATGTTGCCTAAAAATAAGTCAGGTCGAATTTTCCTTATAAGAAGTCTGTTGTCAGATTGTTTTTCAGTCCATTGTTGTCATTTCTTATTTATACATTTATTTTTATATTTATATTTTTATTCTATTTATTTTTTAATTTTATTATTATTTCATTTATTTTTATTTATTTCTGTTTACGAATGTTTTTGCCCTGTTGGAAGCATTTTTCTTTTTTTTTTTGTAATATCTAATGTTTACATACATGTGGGGTATAAGCACTAATTTCTGTTACACTGTAGTTATCCAACTCTTTCCCATCATTAACGTCAGCAACACAAACACACACACACACACACACACACACACACACACACATTTACATCTGTCCATCCCCTGCGGTTAGTGTCAGTGGTTGTCTGAGTGTGAGTGGCTGTAAGACGCCTCAAATACTTGTGACAGAATCCCAACCAAGTAGAAAAGAGGCCACCACACTTGTATGTACATGAGCAGACACATAAACTTGTGTGTGTGCGTGTGATGCAGATTTCCAGTGACAGCTCAGTGCTGGGGGTCATCTGGATGCAGCTGCCTAGGGGACAGAGGGCAACACACATACACGCACGCACACACACTCATGAGATGTCATCATGTCTACTTGGGCGCGTTGTCACCAAAACTTCAATCAACACATTTGGAGCAAATTATTAATGACAGAAAACATGTTTGAGCAGAAAAACAAGGACCAAATCCAAGTTCAATTAAAGCCTCATAATGTCCTTCGTGTAAGGACCAAGGGGGACAAACCAGTGCTGGAGGGGGACGAAAAGCACCACCTTCAGCATCTGCACAGGTGCACTAACAGAGCTGGAGTGAACTGTTGCATGCAGTTGTTTTATTTGCCAGTGTGCTCTCAGCTGAACACCAGTCATCATCAACAACAGGAAAGTGCCATTTGAGAGGCTCCGTCATGATTCAGTTTGAAGGCACCGTTTCATTCACCTGCTTCATCTTTCATCCATTCTGTTCTTTTCCTTTCTCCTTTTTACTTTTCGCTCATTTTATTCCTCGCACTTTGCATCCATCCAATTCTTCAGGCTTACATCCTGCAGCTGTATCCAAAAGACTGAAGAATGTAAAAAAAAAAAAAAAAAAAAAAAAAAAGGGGGAATGAAGTAAGTGGAGGATGTGGGAGGAGGGCAGGAGACCACCAACCCCTGCAGAGAGCACTGCTCCATTCCCACACCACAGGTGACTGCCCTCCATCCCTCCCCTTTTCTTTCTCCAGTCTTCCCTCATATTTTTTTCACCCCAGTGCTCCTCTCTATTCTTAAAGTAACCGTTTAGCCCCCCCCTCCCAAAAAAAAAGTTGGTTACATCAATTTGCAGGTTAGGAGTAGAGTACAGACACAGTACAGCTGAATTCTGACCAGATTTCTGTGCTAAGCTTAAAAGAACCCAGAATATCCAATAATTATTGATAAGCCTCCAGAGTATAAATTTTATAACTTCTCAGTATTTGTTTTCAGTATTATGATTATTGCTGTGATAATGATAAATTAGGAAACTTGTTTGCACACAGATTCTACCAAGATAATCAAGATAAAGTTATTCAGGTTATTGTGCTGAACTAGTTGCTTCCACAACTCCATCCTGCATAATCAGAAGAAAATGGATATATTGATTCACAACATTTAGGCCAGTATTGTTGAGACAACACAACACTTTTGTACTGTGAGAAAACTTTGACTCTCCTTTGACTTTAGCTTTTTACCTCAGAAGTTTCTGGAGCCATTATACAATGAGAAAATGACATGTATGAGCCTCGTCTGTTTCTATGTTGTAGAAGAACTTTTGGACAAGAAAATCCTTCAGCTTTGAGGACACAAGTGTAGACATGACTTTTACAGGTTGGCATCAGATCACCTGAAAGCTCGTCTGCAGAGATGCGGTCATGTCCACGTCCATGTTGTTCATTTGGGATGCAGCTGTGGTGCATTTAAAGGTTCCAGTTTACAGTGGGACAAACCGCTACCTAAAGCAAAAAAAAAAAAAAAAAAACTTATTTAGGTTTCTTTAAGGATCTGTTCAGAAGCACTGCGTCTGCCTGTCGGCAGGTTCTTTCTCCATTAATGGTACCTCCCAAGCAGCACAATGTGACATTATAATAATATGTTATTAACAGCCCACCAGCAAAACTTACAACTTTAAAAACAACAACAGGAGAAAAATATGAGGAGAAAAGGGTGAATTTATCCATTTGTTTAAATGGTTGAGAATAACTAGACTGATAGTCATTCTTTATGATGAATTATGACGATTTGATGTATTTATAATGGTTCAAACTTGATATGTTAAGAAGCGTTGTTATTCTGACAGCGCCCATCTTTGAAGATTTATTAGCTCCACAGATGCAGTTTAAGCAAAACAAATGAGAAGTTAAAAGGAAAAGAATTGTAAATTAAAGCTGGAAGCGACATTCTTCGGGTCCGAGCCTCGTGGCCCCCCTGTGTCCTACTCTTATTTAGCTTCCCTTGGCATGATGTAATGTGTTCAGGACCAAACACAGATCCCATGTATTTCTACAGAGATATAGGTACACTGTGTGTCATGGTGAAAATGTTTTTTTTTCCTTTAAGTTGACACAGTAACATGTTTTTCCCTGTTCCACACTATTCAATAACGTTTAGTCTCCTACTTTTGTTCAGGAAGCTTCCTTCTGAATTCGGAGTCAGTTTAATGAATCCCCTGTATTCAGTTTGTTGAAATACAATAATAAATAAAGTGACAAAATGGGGTGCAAGATGGGTGTAAAATGGCAAAGCCAGTTTTGCCTTGTACTGCATTAAAGACCACGCAGAACAATTGATTGTGGAGGTTTTTTTTTTGTTTTTTTTTTTTTTGTTTTTTACCAAGCTTGTTGTGTGCGCTAAATTTCACAACTTTTTATAGATGTTTAGTTGGTCATTTGCGCATAATGTGCTTAAAAGAATAAATATTTGTAAAACAACTTCGTATTGGACCCTAATAAACAAAAACTATTTCAACATCTGAAATGGTGAAATAAAAACCATGAAGACAGAAAAAGTACAGACCATACTTACTGTAAACTAAGCAAACCTGCCTTCGCAGGACGTTTGTTCACTTATTTTTTATTATGAGATAATTATTTCTATTTTGTCTTACAACAGATTGAAATTGAAATATATGTACATGTTTTCCAACTTGGTTATAATACTGCAAGTGCTTTTAAGACATAAGTCATGAAAGGTTATGTCCAGGATTTTGCATCAACTTTTTTTTTTTTTATGAACAAATTGTTCATGACACATTTATTACACGATATATCACAAAGCTTAGTTATAGAAATGTATATTATCATTTATTATCTGCTTGTGATGCAAAACAAACGGTAATTGGGGTTTTTAAGGAAACATTTTCAAAGGTGAGAATATAAATAAAATAACAGCATCAGTGTCTCATGTTTATTTCTGCCCGTTTCCTTCCCTCCAACCTCCCACCCCCCTCTTATATTTGGGCCAAAACATGAGATCACCAAGCAGTGAGACATGAGGGTTCAAGTTCCACAATAGTTCTGCATCGCACAATATACTGAGAGTGTGCGCATGAGTGTAGATGTGTGTGCATGTATTATCACACTTCATCTCTTGTTTGGGTTTCAGTAGGTTACACACGGCTGCTGAGAGGAGGCTGCATGATGATTACCATTCATAGTGCTACAATGAGCTCATCTGATTTCATGCACACAAACTCTCTCACATATATGCCGACACAACATGCACGCTCACGTGAACATAGACAATGGCAAAGCTTTTGCATAAAATCAGTAAGATAAACACATATACTGTACGTCTTCACACACACCACAGGACTGCTGTAATAACACAAACAAGGTGAGCTCGGTTACGGCTTTGTTTATGTTTTTTGTGACCTCAACTTTAACTATTGTTTGAATATTCTGATGTCGTTATTATGAATGCAGGCTTTATGGAAGAAATAAATATTCACTGGTTTTTAGATCTGTGTAGATTGTATGAAGACATTTTTTTTTACCCATGACTGTAGTGTTTGTTTGTTTTTTCTTACTGTCGCATGTACATTTGTCTTTAAGTTTGTAACATAGCTTTTAAATAAAATGGTGAGTTTGTTTAAAATGACATTACACCGCATCTAGGACATGGTGGTATACAGGTGACATTGGCGTAGTTAGCTCAGGACATAACAAATGAAACAGGAGTATGAGGCTCTTGTCCTCTTGGTCCACAGTCTCTCAGATTTCCCATCACCAGAGGATGGGAGTCATAGTCTGAAATGGAGCTGGCTATTAGCTGAATCTGTCTGGTCTACAGCGACTCCAGACTCAGCTGAAGCTCCACAGTCAAGCGACTGGACCATTTAATGATCTGGGAGAGTAAGTTCATTTCACAATACTTCCCATTTTCATTTATTCTCATCAACACAACAGACCCTTGTCTCTCTGTCCGTTAGCGTGAACTGGCGTAACAAATGTACATGCTGCGTCACATTTAACTGGACAGGAACATAAATACACTGGAATTTAATAAACTGTTCGCCAAAATTGATCTGTTTTTGTTGTTTGGAATGAAATTTAATCTTACTTCTGCCATAATAACATGTCATTTCTACTGTGCTATCTGTGTGTCCGGTATAGCTCCCTAATGCGAACACACCTCCATCAGCGAACAAGTAATGTCAACCAGCACCTCCTCAGTATCACACAGACAACATGAAGTGAAGCTGTTTTCTTCCAATCCACTTTTTTATTACCATTATTAAAATTTTTCACTGCTGTACAGTTACAAAGTTGTGCAATCCTTCCAGAGTTCTTTGTTACCACTTAGAAAATAATCCTCTCATCTTTTCAGCTCTGACATGCACAGAAATGTCATCTGCAGTGGCGGAGGGTCCATATAGTCTATATGGCTTTGCTTAACCCTTAAGCAATAATGTTTTGCAATACAAATTAGGAAGCAGAATTAAAAAAA
>NC_136626.1:11145212-11162712 GCF_933228915.1 Telmatherina bonti
AGGACGGACGTGGGGGTGACAGGCTAGAGTTAGACAGTTTAGTCAGATAGACAGGTACAGAGACAGACCGGCTAGTTGATCTCCTTGTTCATAACAGCTGTAATTATTGAATTAGTCTGAAAGTTCAGTCCAAGGCCTCCTCACATTTCACATCTAAGCTAAGCTGCGCCACAGAGCCGTAATCCTGTGCCTGCCAGCCCTGGATCAACGTGTGTGTATGTCTGTTTGCGTGTGTAAGAGAGAGAAAACACAGAAATGAGGTTATGTGTGCTTGTTTTCGAATAAGAGAGCGAGTTTGCGTTTGTTTGTTCCCTCCTCTCCACACCCCTTCTCCTCCCCTTTCTCTCCCACCTCCTCTGACATACACACACCTGTGTTAGTGTTTTCAGGTGTATTTGGTTTGGTTTGGTTGGGAGGGAGGGAGCGGAGTTTAGTGTATTATCGCCCTGAGAAACCTCTGATCTCTAAATGTACTCACTAAAACCCTGCTGCTTGGAGGAGGGTTTTACACTGATGCAAACACACACACACACACACACAAACGCCAACAGGTGTGTTGTGCCCAGTGTGAGCCCTGATTTGCACAGACATTTCGTCAAACGGTGCACAAAGAATGGCTGTGTGTGTGTGTGTGTGTTTGTGCACACAGTACATGTCTTTGCTGAGAATCTTTGATGAGAAATACTGAAAAGGTTCTTCTTGTTGAAGCTACTCTGGGTCTAATCCTGCCTGCTGACAGAGATTCATCCCTTCCACTTCCTCATATGCACACGCACAGGCACACACACACAAACACACACACACACACACACTTTTAGCAGCTGGTCTGGGCTTGACAAAAAAGGTTCAAACTGTAATTGGCAGGTTACACTTTTCTGGAGATGGAAAATTCCTGTGACACCGGCATGTTTTGAACTTTGTATATTTACACTTCAGAGTTAAAAACTGCTCTCCACTTGAGGAAAATGCACCCAAGCTGCAGATGTGGACGCTCCTCCCATGCAGTACATATATAAAGTTGGTTCATATTTATATTAAAGTTGGTCTGATCCATGTGTGTATAAATTTTTCATTTCATTTAAGAGTTTTCCTGGGAGTTAAAAGAAAGTTCAACATGTTAAACATGTCAGATATTGTGAAGTAAAACTAATCATGAGATATTCTAGAATCTCTGAATTAAAAAATTAACTATGCATCAGCACTTGTCTACCCATTGAAATAAGGCAGCATTGCACTGAAAAATCTCCATGAAATCGAAAGGAAAAAAATCAGATTATTTAGATTTTTATATGTAAAATGTAAACTGTAAAACCCGCCTTGCAAGGTAAAATGCTTTTTAAGCATATTGCAAAAATGTAAAAACAATAAGGACAACTGAAGAATCAGGCTGATTAAAATTCCCGTGTCGTGTAGATGCAAACACTTCTGAAAACACTGGCACAAACACGCCGCACAGAAACAATATCAGAGTGTGTCAAATTTCATAAAAATGCCAGAATGTTAACACAAAGTTCCCACCTTTGACAAGAGTAAATGTTTTTCTGTTTTGTTTTGTTGATCTAACCATCACGCTCGACATGAGGAAGTCTTGTAACATGTCTGACCCATCCTGTCTGGTCATTATAGTATTATATCAGTCTGAGCCATCAGTGTATGCAGTCAGGTGGAAAACTATACAACTGTTACCTTCCTTCTCTGTCATCACCTCATCCTAACAGTATTGTAGGCTCAGACACAAACCCACACATACACAAATAGAATAGGAATAATTGGAGGACATGCATGCTTGCACACACACACACACACACACAGAATGGAGCATCAGAGGAAGAGATGCATCTGCCTTATTCACACTATATGAAAAAAAAACAAAAAACAAACCTCTTCTTTCATATGGTTTCTTTCTCTTTGCTACCTCTATTAAAAGTAACAGTGATGCTGTAAAATGAGCATAATTAGATTAAAAGAAAAGTCCTATGAGCCATCTCACCAACTTGAGTGCAAAATCTGGTTCTCTATATGCCAAAATCTTTCCTTTTACCACTAAGCTAACTGCTGACTTTGTCTTCCATGTTGTGTAAAGTATGTGCTGTACAAGCTAACAACTGCAGCATCCCAAACAAAAACTGTCAAAAGTGAGAGCTGCATGACTTAACCACAAGTTGTATGCATTAAACAATTTCTCAGCAGTGATTTGAGCTTCATAGCTCTTTAGAGCTGAGGACATCCACCCTGATTAATGATAAACCTCCGTTGGGTTGTGCAACAGCCAAACCCTCCCACACCTCATTTATTCATTTCATTATCAAGTATTTTATGTGAGTAAAATTATATATATATATATATATATATATATATATATATATATATATACATACACACACATATATATATATACATACATATACACACACACACACACACAAACATGCATGACAAGCACATAAAGTATCCTGTGTAGAATTTTATTTTCATTAAAATCTTTTCATAGAACTGAATATTTTTATTCATGATGAGACTAAATATTAGATATTATAGATAGAGATATTTCCTTTCATTATTCAGTCTGTACTGCACAGAAAAACACGGCATCGCTGAGATTTTGCATTTCCCCTGTTAATAACTGGGATATGAACTGAAGAAGAATTCTGAGTGAGGAGGAAGGAAAGTGGGAAAATTCCACAGGTGTGAGATTAAGTGAAGGCTTAGTCAGATCGCATGGGCACAGCAACACACACACACATAAACAAACTCAGAACCCACACATATACAAACATACTGAAGCATGCAGCTTAAATGTTGACTAAGTCATTGGGAAATACTGGAGTGAGTGAGCAAACTGAAGTCTGAGTTCCACTAAAAGGTGAGCTAAACCGAAGCTACAGGCTGGATAAATGATCACTTCATGAAGCAAAGTTAATTTCCACTGTCTTCTGAGACTTGTTCATTTCTTTTACAGTTTGCCGTGTTGGTCATGTTGATGCTGTTTCAAAAACTTTCAACGTATTAAAGCAAATTCCCTTTATTTTTTTTCTTTTTAGTTTTCCCACAATATGCAGAGCGCATTGTTTAGTTGCATTCTTTTAAAAAATGAGGCCAGTAGGTTAGCTTGACAGGTGAAAAATCAAAGGACAAACCCTGAATGTTTGATATCAGCAATGAGGGGATCTCGTGGATCTATGAGGGGCATTTTTTGCTGTGCATTGAGGCCCTCTGAGGCGCTAAAGGTTTGAGGAGAGAAACTACGTGAGTCATTAAGTACAGTATAAACAGAGTTTTCATACTTTGGGAAACTGATGTTTTCCTCCTTCTAGTGGACTTCCAGCAACCTTGAGCACTTTGGGAGTTCACTGGAGCTCATTCCATCTCATGTCTTCACTCAACTTGCTGAGATACTTTCTATTGGGATTTCATTAAAGCTACCATGTATTTTCTTTAGCATGAAAGACTTCAGCTGGTCGACCAAACCAACCAACTGAGATCCAGCATAAACCTGAACCCCATTCCAGGTTGAGTAACACGCACTTCCCATACTCTTTCATTAAAAACTTGTTTTTCTAAATGGAAATCCCACAGTTGGACACAAAAGGTACCGAGGCTCAGCCTAAAGCATCAGCAAATAAAGAAATGAGAAAAAATAAAAACAAACTATTGATTTGGTGTGAGACAGTCCTCTTACATCCAATGATAACACAGTCAGCAGCTCTTTGCAATACCACTTATTACTTTCTAGGTGAATCTTTATTCTTGTTTCATCAAGTGATAAGGAAAGGTGATGAATGTATATTTCATATTCCCATTGTAGTCATGTTACATAAGTTATTTAACATATGTCTAGAACACAAATTTGTCATTTCCAACTGTTGCTGAATTGCACCATTTTCAAGCGTTAACCAAGTGTTACGCAGGGCTCTTCCTTATGCAACAAACCTTTGCTCGTCTTGTGATGTCATCTGCAAAGACTGATGACGTGAACACCTACGTCTGACAAGGAAGACTTTTGTTGAGCTCTACGGGACCGTTTGTGTTGAACTATTAATTTGGGGCTCCTGACTAAGTTTCCATTTGCAATAAGCTGGGCGTGTGTAAGAAGTGTGTGAAAATGCGGCCCAACGGCTTTTTTTGTTTTTGCACATACCATGCAGAAGGTGTTTGTCTAGATCGTTGTGCCAAGCTGATTTTGTGGCTTATGAGCTTTACATGCACAACTTTCTTTTGGTCCCAATATGACGGTGCAAGGGGTGTGAAGGTCAAAGGCTGTGCAGCTCCGCAGAAGCATCACTGCATAAAGCCAGAAACTATTTACAGAACAGAAGGTTTCTGGAAATATCCCTTTAAATCGTGTAATGAAAACACAAGCAGAACACAACCACAAGCTGTACCATAATAAGCCATTAAATATGGATTATAGAGGAGCTACCCTGAGGTTCTCTCTCTCACTCTCACTGAGACTGAGAGTTCACACACAGCTGTAATTAGCAGCTTAGGCTCCCAGCCAGCTCTGTACATGCGCTGTGATATGTGTGTGTTTGTGTGTGCAAAGCAGACGATGATGTATACATGTTTTTCTCTTTGAATGTGTTTCTGCGAGCCCATAGGTGTGCATGTTTGTGCATACCAGTATGTTTGTGTGTGTGTGTGCGTGCATAGTGAGTCACATGGTCATGCGTGGGTGTTGTGTTTGTCTTATCTGTGCGCTGATGGAGAGCTGAGGTGCTTGGAGACGGGCTGTGACGCGTATGTGCTTATGCGTGCATGTATGTGTGTATGGGAAGGGAGATTGCTCTTTAACACCTGGTATTAGCACCAGTAATCCTCACACCACATCATACTCACGCACCAGTCCCATGCAGATCACATTTAACTTGTCCTCTGTCCTGCTTCTAAGTATTTCACAACGGGTTTTGAAAGGGGAGGGTTGGGAATGGGGAGAGGGTTTGCTAGAGTTGGGAAAATATTGAAAACTTGCTGGTTAGACATACCAGTACTTTCTAAAAAATGACAAATACAGAAAGAAGAATTTAGCAGTGAATTTCTCATTGTGTTGTCAATATCCATATACAAATAAATTCTGTGACAAAAGCCACTCCAGCACATGATTCAGTAGTTCAATCAGATAATTAGAAAAAATAAAGAGATCACATGCAAAATGACCTAAAATGTCTGTTTACTGGTGTATTATAACCTCAATTCCAACAAAAACACCCAAAAGAAGGATAAAAAAACTACATAATAAATAAACAACTGGAGAAAATTGTATACAATCTGGTTGAATGCAGCGGGTCAAGAACGGATGAGCCTTTAAGAAATTGCTTTAGAAAAGCTCAGTTTCTCAAGAGGCAACATGAAGAGAGGTTCAGCTGGCTGAAAAATAACTGGATCTACACATTTTAGAATAATGTCCCTAAAATTGTTATGACTGAATATTTTATTATCTGTAATATATTACATCACCAAGAAAGTATAGGGGCACATTCACATCAGTACAGCCTGGGGGACTTTGATAGATTGTGCAATCACATAAACTGTTCCATTCATACCGTTCCAAACAAACTCTACTAAACTATGGTTTGTCTGCTTTAAGAATCTGAAAATATCTCTTTGTCTGAAAGTATGGGTGAAAATCTACTTTATATTGGATGCCATGAGCTTTGGGTCCTGCAGCAGCCATGATGAAGGCATTGAAAAGGTTCATAGAAATAAATGAGAAGTTGTTCTTTGATAAACAAGTTGAAATTTGACACACTTTTTGAAAATCCGTCATGCTCTGAAGTAAAGAAGACGGGGACAATCTGACTTGTTATCACCACTCAGTTCAAAGACTTGCATCAAACTTAGAGCAGGGATCGCCAGGCCTGGTCCTCGAGGACCAAGTGTTCTTGCTGCAACACACCTGATTCAAATCCATGTGTATTTAGCAGACATGTGCAGAGCTTTTCTGAGTGAGTCAGGTGTGTTCCAGCAGGAACACTTGGAAAACCTGGAGGACACCAGTTCTCGAGGACCAGGGTTGGGGATCCCTGACTTAGAGGATCTAGTGCAAGGGTCACCAACTCCGGTCCTCTAGGGCTAACCATCCTACAGGTTTTAGAGTTTTCCAGGTACAACACACCTGACCCAAATTAACAGGCAGGTGCAGAAGATGACAAGTTCTTGGAGAACCTTTTCACTTGGATCAAATGTGTTGTACAAGGGAAATACTAAAACTTGCAGGATGGTAGCCCTCGAGGACTGGAGTTGGTGACCCCTGATCTAATGGATCATAAAAAGCAAAGACGATGAATGTTGGGCTGGATCTTATATCAAGTCAGAAAGGTCCAACAATGCCCCCCTTGAGCCCCAGATTGTTAAAGAGTTGAAGCTACAGAGTGGTGCACATTGCCCCATCCCAAACTTTAGGAGATACTATCACATCAAACACTATATGAGCTAAAATTCTTCATGAAACAGCTAAATGTTTTTTTCAACATTTCAACATATCCTTATGTTCCATTCGGAATAAAGTGTTCACATATAACAAACATTTCATGCTGCTTGTATTTACATTTTCCACAGCATCCCCACCTCTTTAGAATCATAATTGTATATTAAATCCTGTTGTGTCCCGTGGAGAAGATTATACTATTTAAATCCAAACTCATGAGAGCCGGCTGCACTGGAGGCAAACTATAAGAGCTATACAGTAAATTTTTGATGAACGTTTCCTTTTGTTGGTGGCTCTAATTAAATGATTGTCTTGCCAGGCCTGTTGGAGGTGAACCAGGCCGCAGGATAAAGTACCACCGAGCTGTTATACGATGCCGCACCTGATTTTACATGTCAATCAAAGTGATATTTGATGCACTGTTTTCATTTATAATTACTTCCAGCACACAGTTTTCACAGTTTTACTCAGATTGCTTCAGCCAAGTATAATTCTACATAAAATGTTCCTCACAAATTATATATTTCAAACATTATAAAAGCAGCATCATAATTTCATAATTTTATAAACAAAAGCAAAATATCTAGTACCTGTCTGTTGCATTTATGAATCAGGGTGCCATAAATCTTCAGTGCCTTTCCTTTACATACATATTTTTTTGTCAGAGAGATTAATTGAGCAGTAAAACTGAAAGTCATCCAAACTTAACCTGATACATATATCACTTTTTCTGCATCTGCTTCTGTATGAATCGATATGTTTCCACTTTGATGCTGTCATTCTGTGGGTCTGTTGCTCCATTCATGCAGTCAGCTCTCCCAGCTCTCACATATTGGATTTGCCTTCTCAATTATTGATGAAGAAGGTATTTTGTAAAGCTAAAGGCCGGTAATCCTTGGTGTCAAATTCAAAATTAGTTCCTCCTCCATTATTGATGTTCCTGAGGGCAAGAGGTTAATAAGAGGAACTAGATAGAGAATTAGATAAGATAGATAGAGAGAGATGGAGATGGATAGATAATCAGTTTTACCACGCAGCTTCCTGAAAATACCTGCCTCTATTCCAGTGCAGGGTCAGTGGGTGGGAATATTTAGCTGCAGGGTACACCCTGGACCGATCGCCCATTACTCCTACTGGGGAATTGAGTGTGTCCAGTTAACCTAACATGCATGGGTTAGGACTGGCAGAAGAAGTCAGAATCCATGTAGACATGGGGAGAGTATTCAAAGTCCACACAGATAGTAAGTTCAAAGAGGCATCACACCCATAGATTGTATATAAAAATTTGGACGGAGCCTCCGTCACTCAGATTTCTGAAGAGATGAATTTAAGCTTGGTGGGCGGTTCCTACCATCGCCATCTTGGCAGGCGTTGTGCTTGTCGTCTTGCTCTGAAAAATGCTAATATGGACAAAGAGGTAGAGCTGAGGGAGGGGCTGTGAGCGTCATGGTGGATGATTGACATTGAATGAAATCCGAACTGCCTGTAGCTCAGAGCTAACCAGCAGCTAACCAGCTAACAGAGGTGAGTGGGCTAAAGCTAAGTCACGTTGTTAACTGGCTAATAATTGCTGTTGTTCTACGTTATTTAATGCAGGAGATTGGTTACTTGTCAATCAAAAGGACACGCCCCTAAATATGCTGAATTTCGAGATTGAATTACCTTTAAACAGGCGAGTTAGAAAAAAATTCTCCCCCCCCCCCACAGTTGTCATGAAGATAAACCTGACCTATTAAACCAAAAATGGATTTTTGTTTCAGGCTGCAAACATGTTTATTTCTGCTGTGAAGTTGGGCTTTTTAACATGGGAGTCTATGGAGATTTGCTCTGTTTTAGAGCCCCTAGTGGATGAAGGGAGAACTGCAGTTTTATGCACTTCCGCATAGGCTTCACTTTTAATGACCAGAGGTTGCTGCTTGTTCACAACACAAAGTCCAGTTCTCATACGTGGTCATGTAATTAAAAAGTTATATAAGTTAAATAAAATATATATATATATATAAAAAGATTAACAGAAAATCCTTTTTGTAGATTTATTGACACAGTTTTGTCATTATTATTGTTTTATCTGTTCAGCTCAGCCATGTTTGCCACATCATTGTTCAGTTTTGATGAGCTATAGCCAAATGGAATTAATATAGTAAAATCAGTGAGTCAAAATCACCACTGCAAAAGTTTGTTTGTGTATAAATCATATTTAAGTTATTAACCCTTTGAGCCCTGTGCTTTTCTTTAAGGATTGTGCTTGAAAACTGCATGTTCATAATGAAATGAGTATCTCTGCAACTACAAGGTAAATTTGATTAGTTTTTGAGCTATAGTGAAGAGAACAGTAGGAAGATTTTTGTCTTTTTTTTTAAAAAAAAAAAAATTAAATCTATTTTCATCTGTTAATTTCTGCTGTTGCCCTTGTCCCTTTGCCACCGACGGTAAAACTGCAATATTTAATGACTGATATTTTTAATGAAAGAATATAATTTTGTATTCTTTCCTGCGATCCATGTCTGCAAACTGAATTGCCACTTGGGGACAAATAAATATCTGAATCTGAAATTAAATATAACATAACGACCAAACGAAGATGGTCTCATATATGGTCTCAAAAAACAAAAGAAAACAAAAACAGGTTAATATGAATAATAAACAGGATAATATGAATTATTCATTTGAACGATACACCTGTAGCTCAAATGATCGGATCATATTATAATTTTTGAAAATTATCCCTCCAAAAGTCATCTCAAGTAAAATGAAGCAGAACAAAGTCTGGCAAAGTCTCCAAAAGGGTCATATTGGCACAATTTGGCAGCATCTGAATCCTAGAAATCCTCCTCTTAGAAACATACTTCAGCAAATGAATCTCTAGATTTTGATTTGTAAGACTTTATAGGTAGAAAAGGACATAAAACATCAAAAAATAAAAAGTAAGAAAATTAAAACCTAACACAGAAAATAAAGAAAAAAAAACATTCACCGTGTTATGACATACAAGAGGCATTAAAGTGGATGTGTATTTGGCAGTGGCCAGCATTATTTAACGTATTATTTATGCTTTACAAGCATAAAAGTCTAAGAAATCTGTTGTAAAAAGCAGGAAGATGTTTTCTGAGCTGGTGCAGAGTTTTCTCTTTGTAACTATTGTGTCTATAAGTTGTTCAAAGTGCAAGCGGAGTAACCGTTAGACCTGCCAGAGGCACCGGAGTCCATGAGGAGTCCCGCAGGGACAGAGAAAACAGACAAGTAGATTGGAGCAAGGTAATCATTGGAGACAGAATGTTGCAGGGAACAAAGGAGTTCATGGCTGTCATTCGTTTTTTTTTTTTTTTTTGTTGTTTCATACATTCTTTTGTCTGAGGGGGAACTGTAGGAGCCAAGAGGCCCTGAGCAGCAGCTGGCAGGTAGGAAAAGAAAGGGAGGGAAGGAAGCAGTGAGGAAGGAGATAAGTGAGTGTAGGAGGGGCAGTGGACAGGTGATGGACTGATGGGTGTAGAAGGTGGAGGGTACAGACAGAGCGATGTGGACTTTCTGACAGCATGGCATCATGTTAAGCTGCATCTGGATTATAATAAACATTAGATCAAATTTAGACTATTTTATTGTCAAAAAATGATGCGTTAATATGAAGTAATTGAGAAATATTAAACCAGATGTTCTGTTTAAAAAGTTTTTAAGGAAACATGAAAATATGCAGCAACATTACATAAACTAAAATTAAAACAAGTGAAAATACAACTAAATACAAAGAAAATTGTCCTCAAACTCTCTCTCTCTCTTATACACCCACACACACACACACACACAGCCGATCTCAGTTAACCAGAGAGTCAATAGCCTGCCGACAGACGAGTGTGATTACAGCAGATACTGTTGCTGTCGCTGCTCAGAGGTTTCTCTCTGTGTCTGAGAGAAAAGAGGGGAGTTGGGACGATGGAGAGAAGAGAGATGAAACAACAGAATACCCTCTGCTGTGTCAGTCGACCCGTTTTGTGAGCTTTCTTGTTGAATGCTTCATAACGGAAGCGCAGTATGCCACATGCTTTTCCCCCTAAAACGACTCATGTAGTCGGCTTTGCATGAATAAAAAAATATATGTATCTAGGAAAAACATTAATTAACTGACTGTATATATTTAGAAAATTAACATTTTTCCTTTATAGTGGCTTTGTACTTTAATCAGAGTTTAGTCTTAGACCTGCCTGACAAGTTGTTATCTGATGAAGGCCTAAATGAAGGTCAGGTCAGATGGGGTTAAATGATTGCACATTTTTAAAATAAATAAACTAACACACAATAATGGAGGCATCTGTAGAATCAAAGAAAGTTGTCATCTGTTTGGTGGAAAGAAAACATGTTTATTCCATTTACAGACAACTAATTAGATTAACTTTTAGCTGTTTAATGGCTTTTCAAAATGTTGACACCATCTCCTTAAACCGCACTCAATTATTGTGATTAGTTTCAGCTTATTCAATCAATCTTATTCAATTTTTTTTTCTTTAAGTGGAAAGTGGTTCTACTTTTACACACTTTCTCTCCCTCGTCTTATTAAGTACAGAGATAAAAGGCTGGAGCAAAAGTAATCTAGATTTAAAATGGTTAATTTACAAAATTAAAGTGGTTTAATGACATTTTTGAGCACTTTTCAAAGCTACATTTTCCCTCAAATTCTCATCTACAACATATTTTAAGTGATCACATCAGAGATACTCATTCCATCTCTCGCTTGTTTCTTTTGGCAAAATTTCAAAATAAAATAATTTTGAAGTCATTTAAAGCCGTCCCTTATAGCTTGTTGTGATTAGAAACGGAGAAAAATAGAAACCACAATGACTGGCAAGCTTCTGAACTTGTAACAGGTTGTCTGTCTGTCACTAACACAGTTATATTGTAGAATAAACAAATGCTATGTCATCTCTCTTCATAAAGAGTATATTTATGCAGCACACAAGGCCTCTAAAGAGACAGAGATGGAGGGTGCCCTGCACCATGAACACACACAAACTGGATAAATCCACAATACTGCAGGGAAAACTAAGTAATCACCTGTGCTAACAAGTCTAAAACTACTTTCTAAAAACATGTTTTAGGTTTAGTTACAGAGTATACACTCTGATCTGTAAACAAACATGGCAACCAGTGTCCAATCAGGTCAACTGTAACCTAATGTCTCGTTTTTCACAGCTGACTTTGAATATGTGTGTGTTGCTGCCAGTGCCAATGGCCCATTCACTTACACCAGGCGGCTTCAAACACTCAATCACCCATTTATCTCAGCTTGTCTTCCCCCAGACACACACACACACACACACACCACCCTAACCAGGCAGATGGTTGTGCCATCCCTGCCAAAGCGGCGTAGCAACCCACACACACCGACATGCACAAATAAAGGGGAGTGGAACGTCTGTTTCAGCTGCCTCTCCTTGTCAAAGAGAGGCGGGCATCAGCCGTGCCCTCCATCAATCCATCATTCTGCCCTCTCCCTGTGGGGGCTCCCCTTTCATGCCCACCTGTTACTGTTATATAAGAGTGAATCTATCAGGATGGAAAGAGCAGCTAAATAATCCCAGAACAAAATGAGGAAAGTAGAAAAAAAGCTGTTTTGGTTTGTTTTCTAATGGACTTTAAAGTGTCATCTTATTAAGCACTATGAGGCAAGGCTGTGATGAACAAGTGCGCATGTAGTACTGGAGGGATTTATTAGTTTTATGAACAAATCTGTGACTTAACGTGACTTCATTCACACACATTATTCAGAAAAGAGACTCAGTACAATGTAGGTTTTAACGTTTCAGATCCGCTGACATGTTTTGCACCTTTTAATCTTAAGGAGCATAGAAAGCACTGGAAGTTACAGTGGACATTATTTAGGTTGATAAGTAATGTGACTACTACAGCTGCATGTACAGAATTTTGGTGTGTTTGTGATTAAAGCAGTTATATAAATCCTTCTAAAGTTAATATCACCGATGGTTCAAGCTAAGCGTGTCTTTACTCAGCGAAATTATACAAAATATGTTCTTCAGCTATTTATTCATTTGGCCTTCATTTCACCAGTTAAATAGTTTAAGAAATTATTATTTGCAAACATGACCTTGCTGTGAGGCCCCAGTAGAGAAAACCAAATATAGAAGCAGATAGATACATAAACATACCAAACATTATAAAAACTACAGTGCACCCTTTTCAGTGTTTCAACACGCAGAAGAAGCACTTCTTCCTCTTACAGATAGAAAAACAATCATTGCAGTTCAAAGAAACTTAACACACATGAATGAATTTATTTGAGATAATTCTTACCTTCCTTACCCCTAATGGCTCATTTTACCTGTAAAAATGGACGTGTGAACACACTCGTCTCTCTAACATTTAACATTTATTTATTGATAGAGGAATAACCTGTTGAGATGCACCATATCGTTTCCAAGGGGGTCCTCTAAATAAAAGTAACAACACAAAACAAGAGCAGTAGCGTCTACACACAAAAAAAAAAGAAAATTACAAACAGGAAAAAAGAATAAGTAAATAGATAAATAACAAATGAACAGAATAAGAATAAATAACATATGTAATCACACATCCATACAAACACACACACACCACTCGTAACCCCACCCTCCGACCGATGCTCACAACCTGTACAAGGTAAATACATAGTGACAAAGTGTGAAGATGTGATGCTGATACCCACTCAGGAACCAAACAAGAGGAAAGAGGGAAGAGATGGGAAAAAATATGAAAAGATGGGCAAAAGATGGGCAGGAGATCCACAGCAAAGCCTCCCCCCCTTGCCGCCTATTATTAGGGGGGCAACCAAAACCATCCCCACACAGGGAAGGTTTTGAGGGGGCGGGGTTAGTCTCTAACGGTGCTCAACTCACAACATCGCACAATATGTGTGACCCATTAAAGCTGGGGGGTACACAATGGGCCTAAACAGCACCAAAGCACCACCATGACAGGGATTGCATGCAAATGACACTGCTGACAAGTTTGAGAATGGTATTAAGCAATTATCTAAGTTTACTGTAAAATTTTAGCTAAAACTGAGTTGAAAAGTATAACTGACCCTTAAAGGCTCCGAACTCAGTTACTTTTCCTGAGGAAATTCATTTAGATTATATTCAGAATGATTTCTATTTTATTTCTTGCTGCTGCTTTGCCGTTTCTGTTCCACTGAAAGAAAAGAAAACAAATATAAAATGCATTGCAAGTGGATGTATCCGAGACAGAATCAGCACCTTGGACAGTGGTGTTAATATTTATATATCATTTACATTTATGATTAAAAAAAAATAAATAAAAAAAATACTGTTTTAAGAGTGTAAACTCTGAAAGTCTGAATGATCATCTGTTGCATTATCTGCACCAAACAGAAAATATGGGTCAGGTTTGATATTTTCTATGTGCAGTTCTGAGTTCAGAAGACTTTTAGTTTCATTCATGTCTGCAAGAACAAGAGATGCTTTTGAGAGTCCTCCATCACTTGTACATGGTGGACAAGGAGGATGGATAGAGGAAGGGTGGATCATTTCTAGGCCTTTCGCAGCTGTCGCTCTTTACCCTGAGGCTACTAGAACACACACACACACACACACACACACACAAATTCATACGGAAGCCAAACAGGCCTTACAAGTAACACATAAATCACCTTTTTAACAAAGAGACTGACACGTAATCGTAACGGACAAGACAGATCCCTGCGAAAATGGATGACAGTGTATCTCAGAGCCCCTGGGTATGTCTTAATATGCATGTATTATAACGTCCAGTATGTGCATATGTGTGTGTGTTTATACCAGAGTCAGTCAGAAATGCAACTTGGTTCAGGACGTGTAGATTATTCCCAAAAGTCAAACTCTTACTTATGTAACCCTCAGATACACACACACACACACACACACACACACACAAGCTCAACAGGCACACTCACACAGGGAGGCTCACAAAGTCATCCTTATCCGTGTTTCTGCATTGCAAATCAACACATCCGTATAGATTACCCACCACCTTAATCTCCTCCTTAATTCCTTAATGTCTTAGTCAAAGGTACAAGCCAGCAGAACCCAGATTAGATTAGGCTGAAACCGAACAACACGGCTGTGGAAAAAAAAAAATTGCAACATACAGCAAAATCAAATTTAATCAAAATACTGAGTCGACCGTTTGCTTTAGGTTTACGAGTTAAATCCAGGATGATTACACAGTGTCAGGGATGTAATGTTATACTTCCTGCATGCAGCACAAAATACCAGACTGCACAAATACGCTGTAATTTGTTGGATTTAACTGCAAATTGATGCTAGTTTGCCTATGCCATACTTAATATAGAGGTTTTTAGCACTGGAGTGTCGCTTTTTATGTTGTCCTGAGGACAAAAGAAAAGGAATGAATGAAACAATGTTCATACACCCAGAGCTGGATCTGGCGTTGCATGTCAGCTTTGAGGTCATCTATTGGACGTAAATTGTCCAGCAAGGGGCGTTCTTTATTTAGTGATGGAGAGGGAGGGTTTTCCCTCTTTTATGTCTTACAGCAGCTGGGAAAAAGCTGTGGAAGTGGGCGATGTGAGTCTGTGGACTCTCAGGTTGTAGTCAGGGTCCAGCCATTGGCACAGAGACTGGGCTGGGTGGTGTGTGTCCCTGTGTGTGTGCTCTGTGCCGTTCTCTGTGCTGTTTGAAGATGGTGTGCATGGAGGAGAGGCCTGAGGCAGGTTTAACAACCCGCTGCAGCTTCTTCTCATCCCGGGTGGCGTTCCCGTACCCCACTGGATGTACCCCTGGTGCTTTCAACGAGTAGCCGCCTGTCTTCTCCATTCTCTACCACGGTCCTAGTTGCTCCAGAGGGGGGGGGGGTTCTCCTCCTGTCATCCTCAATGAGTTCTTTTTGTTTGTTCTGTGTTGACAATAAGGTCGCTGTCTTCTCCATAGACAGCGATACTGTGAGGCAGGTCCCTGCGTTCGGACTCGTCCCCTCCTCTGATGAGGCCAAGGTTGGTTGTGTTGTCTGCATACTTGATGTTTTGTATGGGGGGGATAAGTCAGGGCTCCTGCACTGACTTATCCCCTGTACTTGCCTTATCTCTCTTTTCTTTACTTCCTATGATAACTTTCTTTTGTGTTTCTTATAATGAAGCAGCTATGATGTACATTTGTCACATCCTGTCTGTTGATGTCCACTTGCTGCCGTGTGATCCAGTTCTTTAAGAAAAAAGCAGATGTCACATGACGCTTTGGGCTGGAAAAAAGTCATGAAGCTCTGCGTCTTGGCCTCAAGATGCTGCTCTGTGTCTGTCAACAATGAAGTCAGAAGTCAGAGTTTTAAGGTTGGAAATGTGTTTATTGTTGCTTTAAAATATCCTGAGATGTTTGTGTAAACACAGGCTGCACATGTGACAGTACTTTTTGTTGCCAACAGGAGCTGGCCCTGCGATGGACTGGTGAGCTGTCCAGGGTGTACCCTGCCTTTCGCTCAAAAGACAGCTGGGAAAGGCTCCAGCTTCCCCGCAAACCCTTCATCTGACTAAGCGGTTAGGATAATGAATGAATGAATGAACAGTCGCTCTGTTTCCATTCCATTTTTTTCCCACAAAGTAAAAGCAATATTTCTACGTTTCGATAAAGAATTGCAATTTGCAGGTTTAAACAGCGTTTAGCGCAGAAGCCTCAGTTCTT
This sequence comes from Telmatherina bonti, assembly GCF_933228915.1. Taxonomy (NCBI): domain Eukaryota; kingdom Metazoa; phylum Chordata; class Actinopteri; order Atheriniformes; family Telmatherinidae; genus Telmatherina; species Telmatherina bonti. The sequence goes on from NC_136626.1 coordinate 11,161,314, forward strand.
GTAAAATCTCATCCCCTCGACAAGATTTTCCAAGAATTGCATTTTGCAAGGTAGCCGTGTAGCGTAATTTTGGTGTTTTCTACTTGCTGCAGAGAACAGCTTTTTGAAGCTTTTCTCCCTCATTTTCATTTCTAAAACTCTGAAATTTGCCATTTGTTCCACACCGTGCCATCTGTACCAGAAATGAACTGGTCACAACCCCTCACGTCATATCCTGGGAACCGTAAATGTAAAAAAGTGTTTCAATTACACTTTTGCAATATATATCTATATCAAAACGTCTGATAAACCACCCCATGAGCAATATTCAACACTTCCAAAATAAAGCTGTTTTCATTACCATTTTTTTATTGCGATATTTAGTTTTTGTGTAATTCGAGGCCTAATAACATCACAGCCAGTGATGTTTTGAAACCTCAAACCCCGGTTATGTATTTCACATACACATGCAGATCCACAAAGTATTCACGCATTTCACATTGTCTGGAAGATTTTGAATAATAGTTTTTAATGCTGGATATCTGCACTTTTGCATGGATGACAGGCCAAATGTAGAGAAATATTTTAGTTTGGTGAGATAAACTGTTACGTAAGGACAAAGCCTGAGAAATATTTTTATACAGATGATTTGTCCCCATTTAAAAAGAAATAAAATTTACGTTTATATGCTCCTAATGAACTTTAGCTTCAGTAAGGACCAGGACTCAGGCAGAGTACAGTATTAATAGTGAGAATATTTCTTATGGAAGTATAAAACCAAGCATTTTTCCAGCACAGGGCGGGGTTAAGGATCATGTGACAACATTTGGTGCAGAATCTTTGCTGCTGAAAGTTTGTTGTTACATTGTGTGTCAGCAAAGTGTCTTTGTGTGGCCTCCTCTGTCCCAGGTGGAGTGTTACTGCTAATATCTTGTAAGAGCTCTGCAACGGCACCCCAGAAGCCCACCTCGACCCCCCCATCTCCCCATCTCTCTGCAGCAATCCTCTTTGCTGTCTGCGTCCTTAAGCATCGTGGTGCAGTGAAGGTGGCTCGCTGGGGATTGTCATAATCCCTCCGGTTCCTTTAGAAAAGGGCCAAGCACAACCAGATGCCGCTCTCACCATCGCTCCAAACCAATTGGTTACAAAGATACACATTTTTCACGTTCTCTTTCTTCCATATCAGCCTCTCTAACCTCCCACCTGCCTCCCAATTTTGCCTCAGCTGGAAGTTGAGCCAACTTCTTGGTGAAAGCTAATAAAAACAGGATACTACAAACAAGATGATTTTAGCTTGTAAACTTTGAGTCCATTAGATTTTGATTATTTTTTATGAAAGTATTAAATGCTCTTTTTTTTATTTGGGTACAAATGAATAAAAAGATCCTTCATTTACTGAGCAGTCAGGCACTTAGACAAC
>NC_136626.1:11167712-11177712 GCF_933228915.1 Telmatherina bonti
AAAGTTTATTATGGTTGTGAGGCAACCATTTGCTTTCATTGACTAAAATGTTGTTCATAATGATTAAACCTAAAAAAGAAATAGAAAGGCTGAGATATTAAGGTAAATTGTAAATACATTTCTTCAGTTTACATTCCCACAAGCTTTAAGCTATATGTTTGCACAGAGTTCTACTGTACAAATAGAAAACGTTCCAAAATCTGATTCCCTGCAATTACATTCAGAAAACATTCACATTCAATTAGAACGTAGTTAGAAAAATGTATTAATACATTTTCAGATTTCTTCAATACAATATGGATTCATTAAACTTGGAGAAAGATTTGAAACACATTTATATATATATATATACACATATACATCCACATATATATGTGGATATATGTGGATATATATATACACACACATATATACATACATACACACACACATATATATATATATATATATATATATATATATATATATATATATATATATATATGAACATATATACATATACATATACACACACATCCACATATTATATATTTTATTGAGTGTATACATTTCCTATAGTCAGCCTATGCTAGCGTGATTCACCAGTGTGAAGGGATGTCAGCACGTATACACGATTGAAATGTTTTGCTTCTTTAATAAATTAGCTTTTCTCACTACAATAATGTCAGATTTATATTTTTAAAATAACTTGTACTAACTTATTTTCTGGACAGCCAATAGAAATTCTTAACGGAAAGCTAGAAAACTCATTAATAAGGAGGATAAAAACATTTTTTTGGTGGATTACAGCTGTGTTGACATGGCACATTTATGACAACTTTTCTCGCTGACAAATTCAGATTTTATCATTCATCACTGGAATGAGTTGACCTGTAAACTAATCAGTATCTTATTGCCTCTCACATTAGCAAGTAATAAACTTTGCCATGTTCAACCAACACTGATTTCTCAAATAACAGGAAGTGATATAAATGGACATTCTCCGTAATTAATCCGATAGTCCGATAACAGACTGGTTTACATATAATTAATTTTCCAGAAAAATGGGTGTTACAGCAATATCTCTAAATGAATCTATATCGAATTAAAGTAAATTAAATCAAAATCTAATCGCATCAGGCTTGCGGACATTCGTGGTGATGCCCATCCAATGGAGGGACCGTTGAATGCAAAGGCTGGAAAAAGAATCAGTGCATTTACACGCAATACAGGAATAAAATGTACGCAGAAGTGAAAAATCTGCCGTGTCATAACAATCTCAGATATGTTGACTAAATTTGCTGCTCCCAGAATGTGAGTTTGACACTTTTGATAAACAGGTAATATTAGACCAACTTCATGAAAATAATTTCTTCATTCATGGATGGATTCAGTTCACACATGGAATTGTGTTTATGAAACAGACTTGTTCCTGCTCCATTTGCTGTTATGATCTGTTGTATCCTGGTGACTAGACCTGTCGCAATAAGCAATAAGTCAATTAATTGCACAATAACAAAAAATGTGTGCAATAAGTTTGCCGGATGCAATAATTTTCATTTGTCTTTCTTTTCTTTCTCGCTCATCTCCAACCCAAAGTGAGAGAGTGAGCGAGTTCCACATTTGTTTTAATACAATATTAACTAAACACAGCAATACAACAAGCTTCCATCTCCACATCCCAACTGCAGTGGGGAAAAAAAAAAAAAGAAGATCTTAAACTATGGCTATCTCCATGTTCCCGACCGTCCACGATCACTGGGGTGTTTAACACACAGATCAAATACAACCAGGACAGTGCAACATGGTGTGTACTCAGACAGCGTGGTTGGTAAAGCCACGCTGCCCTTTAATATTGTTAAAAAGGCGACATCTTAAAAAATGTTGCAAACATTTCACAGATAGTATGAATCTCCTGGATGAACATTCTTGTTACAAACAGCAGTTCCACAAGTTTACAATGACATGATAAATTGCATTTTACCATTCCACCTCTGGTCAAGTCTAAACATGTCCCCTTATATGAGCTGACCATGGACTATGTAACTGTGTTACATGGTGTTTAGAGACCATATGTTCCAGAAAACCACGTTGCCAAAACCCCTGGAGAAAACCTGATCTGTTACCAGACTGGGGACTGGATGAGCATAAACTAGTCTGCACAACGAGCTAAATGTTCTTTAGAAATTAAAGTATGTTGATTTTTGAAAGGGTGTACTCACCTTATTATGGCATTATTGTTATTTTAATTGAAAATGGTCTCAAAATGACAACAAAAATCGCTTAGCGCAATAATATCTAGTGCAATATTTTCTGAAACAATATATTCCATGGCAAAATTTGTTACCATGACAGGTCTTCTTGTGACATGTTTTATGTTGGTTTAGTTCACTCATCCAGTTTGTCTGGCAGTTCTTGTAACCTAATTTATTTTGTTGAGTATAGATGATTTAGATTTATTAGGTATAAAATGATAAGTAATATAGTGATTTATATCTACATTGAGTTAAGAACTAGCTTAACAAAATGAGTTTGAATTTATTGAATATCGTTTTCTTTTTCCTCAAACTTTGTCATTTTGGAAAGACAACGTTTAAAAGAATCTGGGTTCAACGAGAGTTACGATTCTGCAGGATATGACATGACAACATGTCTGAGTCAAACCTGTGTACACACAGTTTGCACTTAGATGGGGCTTGACGGGCAGTCAGGGGAGATGTTATCATGCCAGTCTTGTGTTGTTTCTGCAGGTGCTTTTACAGCAAGTTAGACCATGCAGCCCGCCTGCCCTGTTTGCCCTTAACACACAAGTTTGTGCGCGCACACACACACACACCATTAAAAAGCACAAACACTCAATTCCTTCTCCCCAGCTTTGATGTTTGCACATTAAGCATGGTCATTTCTAAGAAATATAGTTCTTCATCTTGCCTCTCATTGCAATTTCTCCCCATTTGCTCTCCATTCTACTTACACTTTACTCTGCCTTTTTTCTCCTCCTATCTTCATCATCCTCCTTGCTCCCTGCCCCCATCCTTGTCCCTCTCTTCCTTCCATCCTCCTGTTTCTTTTCATCCTTCAATCATAGCTCCCTTCCAACACCCTTCTTGTTGTTTTAAGTGAGTGTCATCAAGCTCACAGATGTTGAGCCCCATTTTTGCATCTCTCCTTCACGCACACTCATGCCCAACACAAATGCACATACAAAGAAAGGGTTGCTAGAGTAATCATGTCATGTAAATTACCCAGCATACCAAGAGGCCTCTTCACCTGCAATCAGCCTCACCATACTTTAGTCCCACCTGTTTTTAACAAGACAAAAAAAAGGAGAAAACCATCCTCAAAATGAAGGTGGTGCAAGTTTTCTACTCTTCCAGGAATCTAGGTAAAAGGGGGAAATTATTTTGCTTGATATCTCTTATTATTCTGTCTTATCAGATTATATTCTAAGGTGTAGATTTTCTTCACATCTGGGTTGTGTAGTCACCGGCTGGACACATCTGGAAAGTCAGTAAATGTCTGTCTTTTGTCTTCTCCATCTGCACTATCAGACCATGTCAGTGTTATTTTCAGCACGTTAAATCAGCATCAGCTCCGTCAATGAGAAGCATCATTCCACCTGGCTGCAAGGTGTAGCTCAAGAATTCATGACTCTCAAACTTTTGTGCACCAAAGAGCAATGACATTAACCAACAAAATAAAATAAAAAAATAATGTACATTTTTTACATCTTTGATTCTCACACTTTTTCTTCAGTGCTGTAAACACACTATCGCCACCTGATGCACTGGAGTACTGTGTCCCCTTTCACAGATGTAGAAGTACATTTATTCTGAAGTTGATCGCAGCATTTGAAGTCAATTGCAAATGCAAAATGTTGCCAGCAGGCAGTTTTACCACCAGCTGCTGGTTCTTGACATTGCTTTGGTAAATGAGAGCTCTAAAAGGAGATCACTGCCCTGCACGTGAAATCACATCATTGCAGTTTTAGGAAGTCACAGTTATTAGGCATTTACAACAGTACCATTTGAAACCCATAACAACACAATTATGAATACTTTTATAATGAAACACACATAAGGTAATTTTTTAACTCATTCTGTTAATGATAAAATTCTAAAATGCAAAAGCTATTTAAGTGCACTGAATTGTATTGTATTAGATAATATAATCTAGTCTTTAGACTGGGTTTCTTGCATTTTATAAAAAGAAACCAGTGATATTAAGAGGGTTTGTAACGTGGGATGCAGGTGCCAGTGCTGACAAAGCCTTTCTTGAGGCATATTCCCAAAGTAGGTCTCTAAAAAGACCTTTGCCGACCCTCTTTCTGAATGATTTCATACATCTGTCTTAAAACTGCTCTTTCAGGGCATGTGCTGAAGGATCTAAGGCTCTGTCTTTCTGTTTGTGATTGTGAGCGGGCTGGTTGTGGTGCAGCCTATTGATTTTACTCCTTTGTTTCTAAGGGTTCATCTCAGCATATATGATCTCATATTTCACAATTCCTCTTTTGTTTGTCATTACAAAGTAAGAACTTAGTCAGTGTTTCTAATTTTCATTTCATTAGTTTAAACCTGACTTGACTTTATCAGCAAGCATTTTACAACACATTATCACATCAACACCCCTTTTATGCTGATGCAAGCTAAAGTCTCAAGATAATTTATGACTTTATGCCGCTCCATAATGAGGTTTACTTTCCTGCCAACAATCGTTTTGCTGGAGAAGGTGTCGGTTTTCAAATGGGGGGATATCTTTCATTTTGGAAGGAGAGTCTTTACCGTCTGTGTCTCAGACCGCTGCCAAATCCAGTCAGGCTTACTGCACTTTACCTGCCACTGGCCATAATGCAAGTGCAGCTTAATATGTGACAGGCTTGGCAAGGCATAAATAAGGATTAGCTGTTTGTCATATGTGGTATATAGAATAGCAGCAGCACGTCTTAGTTGAATATAAAATGCAACTCAGCTCTTAATGTCTGCTGGAAATGGCTTGAACATGGATTAAACAGTAAAAAATCTTCAAAGTTACATTTTACAGTGTTGGTGGAATATTATTTTTGGAACTGGGTGCTAAACTGTCAGATAACCATATGACATGGTATAATTAAAAATGTAATTCCCATGCATGTCTACAGACCACAGACGATCTTGTGGAACGAGGGCCTAGAAGCTGGAGCAGGTAGGACTCCCAGGGTTTGATGGTTCAATGAATTAAACTTAAAACTTGAGCACGTTCACTTCCTTTCAAGCTTATTTTAGCTAAACTACTTCTAGTCATTTTATCAATGCATAAGTCATAAATATTTGTAATTTTATATATTTTCTGCTCCTCATCTTCACAGCATCTTAGAATAATAATACATTTGCTTACTTAATATATTCCAAATTTATATGTTAGACCAAATGTCACATGTAGGTTTAAATATGACCATTTTCAAAGTTTCTTTTCCCCCATTTATTAATAAATTAATGGATACCAAATAAAGTTGTGTCTTATAAACAATTTATGAACAGAGGCTTCTGATCTTGTGAATGCAGTTTCGTAGTTAAGCATAAAATTTCCCACATGATGGAAAGATGACCCAAAATTGGAATTTTTCCTTGATTTTAACAATTTTAATGATGTAAAATAACAGTACAAAAACACAAAATGCATACAAACAATGTAAAAAGTCAGTTAAAGCTTGCTTATGATCACTAACATCCCCATAAAGACAGGGAGGGCAAGAGTTGCAATAATACCAGGAAACAGTTTGGTGACAATGGGCTTGGTTTTTGGTACCTTTACATGCACATGTGCCTTAATCACATCCCATTCCTATGCTGTTGGGTTTAATGCAGAGTTGCCCACCTTTTGCAGCTAAAACAGCTTTCCACAAAGTTCAGAAAGCTGTTTGTTGCATTTACAGGAATTATTGACTATTCCTGCAGAGGCACATTTGTGTGATCAGACACTGATGTTGGACAAGAAGACCTGGTTCAGCTCCAGCTCATCCCAAAAAGTGTTTTATCAGGGTAACAGCAGAACTCTCAGGTTCCTTCACACAAAATTAGCTGATCTGTGTCTTTCTGGACCCTACCTGAAACACGCAAATTCAGGTTGATGGGTGACACCCGGATCATAGAAAATTCAGCTGAGAATTGTGTTTGCTTATTTTATAGAACTGCATTCTCTCTGAATAATAGTGAAGACAAAATGTTTTGTTTTTAAAAATCCACATGGGATTATGGCTGGCAGTGGAAAAATAGTCATGGAAAATTAGTTCTATAAAATTTTAGTCTATTCTGCTTCCAACAACACTTTTTATATAAAATCGTACTGATTCATTTATACTCTGGGCCACCTGCAGTAGTTTTTCACACTGCATTTATCACAGTTGAGGTCTGGTCTCTCTCTCTCACACACACGCGCACACACACACAAATAACAGCATGTGTGTCTGCGAAATGTTTGATCCTGCAGGCTTGGTAATGTAATAACTAAACAATGACACGTCATCAAGGCTGGAACACTCTGCCTGATATTTTTGTAAAAAAAAAACAAAAAAACGCCATAAGATATATAAAAAACAGGTTTATTCCTAAGATATACAGTTGGCAGGGATGTGAATCTAACAACCCAGAATTCAATTCAATTTCGATTTTTGGGGTGATGATTCGATTCAAAATCAATTCAAACAGATTGATTCATAATCATTACATTTAACTAACAAAAGGTGCTAATTTCCCAAGTAAGCTATAAAGAACTGATAAATGATCAGGGTCAATTTGATTTAAATAACTGTGTACAAAACTTTTTTGCTCCCTTTTTTCTTAATTTCAATTAGGAAAAACAACAGTAGCCAGACCATCATCCTGCTGCTATTATGCTCAAGACGACAAGTAAAAAGATCAATAAAATCAATACAAATGACAAAAAATTTATAATGGATTATATTTATTTGAAAAAAAAAAAAGATTTACTAACAAAAATCAATTTTAAAAATGAGAAGCAAAAAATCCCGATATTCTTTTTTTTATTAGATTCCCACTCCCACTGATAGTATATTTAAAACATATATAAAATATATTGCTGAGGTCAGGAACAAAACTGAAGGATGCTGCTTTCGTGTGCAGCAGTTTTTACTGAAGGTCCAGTTTTGCTAAAGCTGAAGATGTATACCAAGTATTTTCTGAATCTTTGACATGAAATGATTTGAAAGTGTCCAGAGCCCTGGCAGATGCAAACCAAGCAGAGAGAGTAAAACCCTGGAAGCCACGGGGGCAGTGTTGAGCAGTACAGCTGATGAACGACTCGCTTAAACAAAGAAGAAGCTAAGATTCATTTAATGGCCGCACAGACCATCGCTGTCTACTGTGTTGCATTTTTATGACCATTTCTAAAGAACTTTAATTATAATGACCTCATCCATGGTGGCCATGCTTATAATCTGAGACTAATGCCTGAACTCAGAGGTGAACTTTGAACCCTGCCTTCTGGTGGCTGCATTGGCAGTGGTTGTATGAACATGGGAGCTGTTGCATTTAAAACATTTATGTATTTACATAGGTAAAAAAGGGAGCATGAAAGGGCTTTAAAAGTAGAAGCAATTAAACAAATCTTGACTGTTATTAAAAAAAAAAAGCAGCTGTTCATTAGCTTGTAAAGCCAAAGACATGTCGCTGTTAGTTAATAGATCAAATTTGCTGATTAAATGGGATCCAAGTTAAACACAAAATAGATTTACTGCACCTGTAAGCAAAAAAGAGACCAATTCAAAAGTATATTTTTTGCTATTTTAAATGCTGATGAAAATGTCCTCCATGTCACACACATCCTCACACACATTACCAACTGTGTCACATGATCCGAGACATTCACCAGCTGTGTGTCTGTTGCACACATGCACACTCACAATCATGCATGCACACTTTTAGTTAACTTCAGGCTCATTCACCTGGGTGGGCCTGTCTGTCTGGCAGTAGTGTGAGGATTAGACCAGAGATTAGACTGACAAAACACACACAACAACAGAAGGAAGTCAGGTTGTGCATGTGTGTGAGTGAGTGAATGAAAAAGAGAGGGAGATGGAGCGCTTGGGTGTACGCATTTCTATGTGTGTGTGCGAACGCCGCTTAGCCTTAGAGGGATCTCCCAGACAAGTCACTCTTGCACTCTCTCGAAGTCATCCAACCATTGAAGGCAAATCTTGTATTAATCCTCTCAGTTAACAGTGCATTCCATTCAAATCTGGCTTTTAAACTTCATGCTAACTGTGCATTCCTTTCAAGTCGACTCGTTCAAAATCATATTACACTGATCACAGACAGGAAACGCTAATTGTTTTTCACAAGCTTCAGACTTACCTGAAACTGTCCCCTGCCCTCAGCTTTATTTTAAATGTTAATCCCAGTTCAGTACACCCGTTCCTGACGCACCCTGAGTCTGACATTTCCCTTGGGTTCAAAGTGACAGCAAAGAATGACATGGGTTCCTCAAAGCGGATAAACCACTTAAGGTTATTTCTTTCTGAAGCAAAACAGGAAGCTTCATCTGGCACAGAAACAAAAAAATTAACATTAATGAGTAAATAAGAGGAAGTAGTAAGGATTGGGTGTAGTCGTGTTTTAAGCTGACAGTTACTGCTTTAATCTTTCTGCATAACAAAAAGGTTTATCATTACAAATATTCCCACAAACTACCTTTTACATCTGCAGTTTGCAGAGTTGTAGTTGGTCTGCCAGCATATCTTATGTTCCTGGGCCACAAGCACACACAGCTTACCCAGCAGGTGCAATGAGAGCACAAACAATGAAAACGTACCAACTCATCCACGACTTGTTCAAGAAAAGTTTTCTCATCAATAGTTAAAGGGACTTTCTAATATGTCATTTAATTACTATGCCTAGAATAATATGTCGTATAAATAACTATGCCTAAAAATTCCTGTTATAACCCCATGTGCTCAGAGATTATTGGTTTAAAACAAAATGTAGTTAGGATTGGTTCAAACAAAAAACAAAAATAATGATGGAGAACAACATAAAATAAATAGTAGGGGTGGGACTCCAAAAAAAAATATTACAGGTTTTGTAACCAATTCATTAATTTTAATTAATCACATTTGAAAAGCATAAAACAACTTTTTTTTTTTTTGTTTAATTGAAATGAATTTTAGTGGCTGACTAAATCAAATAACAGACATTAATATGGTGGGTGAAAAATCTTTTTACAACACTTCATTACATTCATATGTGACAGTAAACCAGACTGTCTTGGGACTTAAGCCTTGTCATGCAGCCCAGATGATCACTTCCTGCTTCGTCTGGTTCATTCATACTCCGCAAGATGCTTTGTCTGCAACGGTTGAGGGATCCCTGCGGGCGGCAATGTCGGCTTTATACGCAAAAAACCTGGTTATTTCATATTTAACTAACTTCATCCACGGCGGGGCAGGTTGTGCTTGCAGCTGGGTCAGTGTGTTTTAATGCCTCATGTTGTAAAAATGTTTGATTTCTCACCCCAATCAGCAGTTTCATCAAAAACAATTTGTTTTACCTGTAAAACGTGCTTTTCCATGTTAACCACGCCCACCTAAAATGTCCAATCACAATACTTGTAAAAGCCCCACAAGAAAAAACTTTTGCCCGCCTTATGCGTCGAGAACCGTCTTCAACACGTCTTCAACACGTCCACGACAACAAAATGACGTCATTCTCCTCTCCGGGACTCAACAACAACAAAAAGGTTCTCGCTTCTCGTGGAGTGTGTAACAGACGTTTGTGTGTTTTTCTGCACGGGGGAGGGACTTACGCAGCTACTGCTGCTGCTGACAGAAAAGAATAAACGGCATGTGCTTTCACTTCACTCACCAAAAGTCTTCAAATTAAACAGAAAAAACATGCTAGAATTGTTGATAGTCATTTTTTCTTCTAGAGGGGTCAGAAAAATAGCTGAATATGGCACCAAAGTGATAAGTTTTAGCAGAAGTCTACAGTGTGTATCAGTGTAATAGGTGCACTGACAAAGGTTTCGGGAT
>NC_136626.1:11181831-11229331 GCF_933228915.1 Telmatherina bonti
CATAAATTTAATCTGACCGAGCTTGAGCTGTTTTGCAAAGAAGAATGGGCAAATATCTCTGGATGTGCAAAGCTGGTAGAGACATAACCCAAAAGACTTGCAGCTGTAATTGCACCAAAAGGCGGCTTCACAAAGTGTTGACTCAGGGGGCTGAATACTTTTGCAATCCACTGTGTGTGTGTGTGTGTGTGTGAGATATATATATATATATATATATATATATATATATATATATATATATATATATATATATATATATATATACATATATATATCTCACACACACACACACACACACACACACACACACACACACACAGAAACTAGAATTAGATCGTTTTGTTTTTAATGTTGTAGATCTGTTGTCTTCAATGTAACACAAGCACCTCTGTGTCCATGTTTGTGTGTATCCTTGGCCTTTTCAAGCCCTTTGTGAGTGTGTATTGTCTGCACTAGCGATAGAAGTGGTTTTGAGGGGCGGAAGTTTTCCGGAAGGCATTTGTTCGGACTAAGGGTGGCTCTGCGCTGAGACTAAACAGGGAGGGAAGCAGGTATTTAGAGACTAGTTTAAGCACAGCTCAGGAGAAAAACAACTCATGTCACTGTTCACTCCATTTTTTCCAATTTATTTGATGTAAATATCTTTATTTTGTACACAAAATATTTTGTTTTTATATGCTTCATGTCCTCATCACCTTTAGGATCTTTTCTAAATCATATATTAAAGTTTGAACGCAGCAGCTGCTGTTGACTGAAGTTACAACCAGGGAACAATGCCTAAAGAGTGAGAAACTATTTAATTCATATTATTTCTACAGGGTAAAAAGGTCAAGGAACATTTCTTTCTTTTCAATGCTGCCTTTTGATACTTCTTTACACACACACCCCCACCCACTAATACCCGCCATTTTAATAACAAGTGCATTTATCACTGAGGGGAGCTTAAGAAAGAATATGTTTTTCCATTTTGGTTGCAGTAAGGAAAACCTTGGCTTTCTTGACACTTTACAGTAGTTACCTTTTTGTCTCAGGTATTTTGTCTCACAATGTCCACATGAAAAAAAAAAAAAAAAACTCCTACACCTTTTGGGAAGGTGAACAAAAGATTTTGCACTGCAAGCAACAAAAAAATGTACTCTTCAATCTACATATCTTAAATACTTTCCTTTCTTGTCCTTGCTTCTAGGGTGGTCTGCACTGATCTCTTAACTCTGACATACCAGTCAAAACACTGCAATCTGTGTGTGCAAGCATGTGTGTAGTGGTGAGGGTATGATTCAGAACTCATAACACTTAAACAAGGTTTTAACATACCGCTATTTAGGATTTCAGCCAGCATTAAGGGTGGGGAGGGTAGTGAGGAAACAACCACTTTGCTCAGGTAAAAGGATTTCTGTATTTCTACCACTGGTAAAAGCTCAGCTGTAAAACAAAACCAAAGAGGGGGAAAATATAACAAGTGAACATAATTGTAGCAGAAAATGTTGCATTTTGCTTTAAATACAACAGAAAGTCGAAGAATTTGAATTGTTTGTATGGTGATCATATAACATATTTATCAAAAAAGCATTTGCTCTTTATTTAGGGATTATTAATGACACATCTGGGTATGAACCATGTAAAGACACGACAAATTACCACACTTTGGAGAATTCAACTTCATACACAAAATCACAAGCTCACAAAATCCAGAGCTCGTGTAGCAGGACCGACTCCCTACTGTTCCCTTGTTCATAAGGAAAACCCTGGAGATGGCAACAGGAAGATGTTTGTGCATCTTACTGACTGTAGTGGACAAAAATGACTAAAATTCCGTATAAGGATGATGAGAATCACAAGAGAACGTTGTTTCCCTTACATTTTCACTCTTTAAAATGAACCTGAGGGAAATTTTTTATTCACACTTCAAGCTGTAATCTGCTTGTTAGTAGTAGAAATCCTGTGAGATTTGTACAAAATGTACAAATAACTATGATACTTGCATTGCATTTCGCAATACACTCCTGTTATGTGTTTAAGTAATCCACAATGCCCTATTCTTTGTATTTGTACTGTTACAAACACTGCTTAGTCAAGTTAAGCTCAGGGTAAGACTTCTGGCTGTTTGCTCCAGTATCCCAGTATGGCATAACTTATTAGCCAAACTATGCAAGAGACACACTTTGAAAGAAAATGTTCGATTCTGCTCTTTTAAGCTTAGAATATTGCATGAGTATTGATCTCTGCAAAGATTTCTTTAAATTTCCTCAACTAAGATATGATGCCGCAGGTAGAAAATCGTAAATTTAGTTAAACTGACAGTCTAAAGATTTGCTTAAAACACAAGTTAGCGTGTAGTCTAAATGGGTGGCTTCCCAGATCATTTCTGCATTTAAACACCCCGGGTAAAACTGGAAAATAAGTAAGAGTGCAGCTTTTCTTTTAGCAAAAAGATAGAACTTTGTGTGTGTGTGTGTGTGTGTGTGTGTGTGGTACATCTAAGCATTATCTGGCTGTTTCATTTTTTGTACCAACATTTAAAAAGAATAGTTTATGTCTGATAAACAAGTCAGATTTTTGACTTTGATGTTCTTATTAAGCTCACCAAAAAAATAAAAAATAAATCAAAGTGTCAACAAATCTATAACAAGAAAGTAACTCCGACTGAACTTCTGTCCCCAGATTGCAGCAGAGCTGTCATCTTCTCCATTTTGATGCTGCATATTGGTGTTTCATTGCTGTTGTATTCATGTCTTGTCTGACTCAGTGCTCTGTCACTAACCTTGTGTTAGTTTATCTTCACCTTTCACTACAAATATATCTTTTAGTTCCCCCCCATTCCCAACTGAAATCCCTGCTTTCCCATCATCCTTTTATTTTACATTTAAGTTTACGTTTTCCAATAATGTACAGTTTAAGAAAATGTAAACATGCGTTTCATAATTTAGTAAATGTGTAATTTTTATAAAGACTGAAACCATCCTGATCATGACTTCTGCATGGCTGAGGATCACAGATATCCTACACTATGTGTAACACCACATCAGCGAGTGTAACACTTGTTTTGAAAGGTTTTCATGAACCCTTAGGCCACGAAACCTGCAGCACCTCAATGACCATGCAAACTAAACTTTCAATTCAAGAGGAAAAAAATACATCAAAGCAAACTATTATATCAGCAATAATGTATCATAGGAAATGGGATTTCAGGTTTTAATCTCTGCTTTGGCTCCTGTCCAGCACACCTGGCCCGGCTCAAGCAAACACACAAACAGGATCCTCAAAGACTTACAGATACAAATTGGCAAAAGAGATGGCTAAACAGTTGTGTAAAGCTGGGCTCAGTCACTTCCTTTAAATGCAACCTTTCTGTGGTTACAGCTTTCTCTTGTCTCCTGAAAGGAAGAAAGAGAAGGGAGGATCGCAGCCAGTGTAAAGACAGAGAAAATAGAGTTGAGGGAGGAACTGGAAGATTTGAATGCAGACAAAAGCCGACAAAAAGAAAAAAAAAATCAAAGATCTTGAGGAAAGACAAAGACAGTGAGATGGAAAACACAGCAATGCATCAGAAAAAAGAAAAGATGTGTTTTGTCAACCATCTGTTGACATGGTGTCAGCTGTGGCTAACGGGGTTAAAAAAAAAACACACATCAGAGATTTGTTTGCTCTGTGAGTAAACTAGCAAGAACAACGCCCTAACCTAGCAGAGCTTTCTCATACACACACACACACACGTAAAAAAACACATGTTGAGAAAAACAACGTGCGATGGGCAGGTTGGCTCTTGTATCAGGGAAACAGTTTGCAGAGCAGACGCATTAGCAGCTTGATCCGAGGTGTGGCTCACATTCACTTACATGGTCAGGTGGGGAGGGCTGGGGGCGCACACACACACACACACACACACACACACACACACACACACACACACACAATTTAAAATAAATATTACCAAAACACTGATTTTTTTCCCCCACTAGGTGTTTTTCCTTCCAGTTTGAACTTCAGTGAGTCGTCTTGCATGTCTACATGCCTAAATAACTGAGAATTTGCTGATTTGCTGTTTGTGTATAAAAATGATTCAACAAATGTATCTAAGACAGTGACTGCAGTCAAGGTAAAAGCAGTTATAAGGCCTAAAATAAAAACATGATACTAACTGAATTAATAGGAGGCGACTCGTTCTATCAGTGAAAGTCTGTTAAGCTGACAGTTTAGTTGCACCGGGTTTTTTGTTTTCAATTCCTAAATGAACTGCGTCAACACACATACCATATTTCTTTCATGAGTTAGAGGCTCACATGCTTTTAACTCCCTAATAAGCTTTACATGAATCATTATTAGTATTTCAGAGGCATTAAAACACTGTTTGTATTTCTGTCTCTGTGTACATGAGACAGACCTGTCACTAGTTTAATACGGTGCATGTCTCTCTTTGAAAATTAGCATTAAACCCTTAATAAAATACCAATAATCCCCTCTGATGACATACCACCTGCCTTCAAACACACATACAAGGAAAAACACTGTACACAAAACACATGCCTGTTATCAATGAAATTATTTGTCATTCAGGTGAGAAATGCTCAGTAAAACATTCATTTTCAGCAGCAGCTGCCAGAATATTCTGCCAGCATTACTGACAAACAATGAAAATGAGTATTTAATTTAAAAAAAGAAAGAAAGAAAAACTAGAAAGGAGATACCTGTGTTGTTTAGTGCATTTTCTATCTATTGTCATTTCTATTAAAGAAAATAGCTTTTCTTCTTAATGGGTTAAAGCTTCATAATAATATGAAATTAGTGTTAAAAAAAAGAGGGAAAAAAAGCATTTTTTGGTAGAATAAACACTCAGACCTTGATTTCTGTTTGATGCACTTCAGTCATCTGAAGTGTCACACGTACCTTGAACTGAGTTTTTCCAGCTTTGGGATGAGAACAAGTATTTGTGAATCCACTTGAACCTCTTGTGTTATCATTTGCTTTGACATTGATTAGAAAACGAATATTTACTAAAGTGCTGAATTGTCTCATTTGCAGAGTAGCGTCACTAAATTAGCAAGGACACGGTGCTAAATACACACGGTTACCCAAGATAACTTTCCTCCATTTATCACAATACTATGAGAACTACAGACATACATTTTAATGTGTAATATAATTTGTTAAGTGTTTTAGTTCTTACCTTTCTTTTTATCTGACTGTAGTTGTCTGTTTGTGTGTATAATTATTATATATATATATATATATATATATATATATATATATATGCTGCATTTGTAAAGGCAAAACCAAAAACTATCGGGATCTGAGTGATTTTAAAACTCATGCACAATCTACTAATATGAACATATTTATAGTAGTGTAACACTAACCCCTAACCCTGTTCACTAAACACTGCTGCTGCACTTAACTTATCATATCACTGAAAGAAATGCATGAAGGACAGCATGGAAAAGTGAATGCAATGGCTCGTATAAGAAAGGACCCTGAGAGTACATTGTGGAGAAATACATTCATTATTTACTGTATTTTAGCTTAGTGTGTTTGTGTATCGTTACTACCTTAATTACTACCTTTAAAAACTCATTGGACGTCAACAAATTTAAACTTGAGTTCTTTTTTTTTTTTTTTTTTTTTAAACTGAATAAACTTAAATAAAGATCCTTATACTTTCACCAGATATCAGGAGGATCATAGATAAAAACTGGTTATGTTCTTCATGTATACACTAACACTTTTTTTTTTTTTTTTTTACTGAAAATCGACATTGCTGTATGAAAAGCAGGTTTTGAGTCAAGGAGCGCCGCCATTACATTGGAAATAAAGATGGAAAGTGAAAGGCAACAAATGAAAGGGGAGAGAATGTGGGCTATCTGCCATGGCAAGCATATTTACCAGCATTTTTATTTTAATTTTTTTTTTTTTTTTTTTTAAAGAGAATAAATAAGTGAATAGGAAATAGAAATTTCCCTCTGGGACAAGCTTTTTGGCTCCTGCCAGGCAGTTGATGCAGTTTGTTGTGGTTGTTTTTGAGACTCTACAATCATGAGAGACAGGGGGCCAGTGATTGTTCAGTCAGTCAGCTTCTTTTCACCTTTGGTTATCAGTCGTGTTGACTTCCCCACCATGTGATCTCAGGGACCTGCTTGGAATGTAAAGCTCCCAAAAAGTCACGGATATAAACTGATGGTTGATCATTAAGCGCACATTCACATCTTTTTGGTTCAAATCTTAGTCTGTTTGCTCGAAAAGTCCCCTTCATTTGTAGAAGTGTGAATGTGCCAAGCGAACTCAGATTTGGATCAAGTGCCTACAAATGCAGGTCTTGGTTTGTATCAAGCGGACCAAATTCTGAAAGCGGAATGCAAAAAAGGTCACTTCCTGCATTTGGTTTAGTGTTGCATTGTGGATAAGTACACAGTGATTGTGTTGAGGGTCCTTTGCCTTGTCTGTTGTTCATACTGCGTCCATTGTTGCAGTGTATTTCTGCAGGATACTTGGATAAGACAAAATAAAAAACCCAAAACTGCAATAATTTTATCTCCATGTTCAGCTCACTGGTGGAGGAAAGTTCTCTCTTCTTCATGCTAGTCTTGTCTTTTTTGCTAAAGTGCAGCATGACCTCTGATGGAAAATGGTGATATATTATTCTAATGGTCTGGCTCATTTGACTAAAGTACAGCATGAACGTGATCTCTGTCTGCATGGATGCACCCCCCTAAAACTGAGCCCCATTCAGGCCGAGTTCAGGAGACAATCCTGATGTGAATGTACCCTTTGAGCTCTATATGTCAAAACCAGAAATCTAAAAAGCACTCTACTATCCTCAATAGAAGAAATCTGCCAGGGACACAAACAAGGTCTTCAGTTTTTGCGTCATTCATATGATAAAAGTTGCTATTCATCCAACTCCAGACAGCATCCAAACACCCAAGCAAGATCTGTAACCTAAAATCACCCTGAGCTTTAAAAGAAATATGTCTAAATATCAGAATATTATGTCTTTAAAAAGCCTAAAATATGCTGCAGAGGGAGAAAATATGAACAAAGGGCCCAGAACAGACCTTTGTGGAACACCAAAGGCAAGTGATGAACAGCAACCATTTTTTCTACTTTATTTTTAACGTTTAACGAGATCTTCAAACCTTTTAAGTAGTTTTCAGTTTTCTCTAAAATAATGTTTTTATACTAATTGGTTTTACACTATGAAAATAAATTTTAAAAAATAAGACTTATCACATTATATATGTGTAGTATGTGTATATCATTGTATTTCTTAAGAAAACATTCTCTTGAATGTTGTCTGTCACTTCTTTCATTTCAGAATTTAAACTGCATTCTGTTTATTTTCATGAAAAATTGAAGACACCATGCACAAATATGACCAGTATGACACCCGTTTCCTCTGCATTCTTCGTCTCCTTTTGTTGCATTCCCCACCTCTCCATTTACGTTTAAGTCAAGAATTCACAACAGGAAAAATAGCTCAGAAAATTCTCAGAAATGATTTAGTCAGAGACAAGAAAAAAGGAAAGAAATTCAGTATTTACAGAATTTATGTCTGAATAACAACCCCAAATTGTTGGAGTCATTTTATGGCATAAATTCTCATGCTTCAAATCATATTCAGGTAAAAGCATAACTGAACTCCTCATCTTTACTCTTTCTTGCTTTTGCATACGGTTCTTTCTCTGTCAGATTTATTATATTTGAGTTACAGTTTGCAATGTTTACCTTGCTGTATATATTTTCTTCCCTTTTTTCTTCTCTCCTGGCTACTATTTATAAGTTTAGACAATTTCTTTACATCTCTAAAATCTCCTTTTGTTTAATTATTGCTGTAGATTTTATAGACAATGCTTTCATATCACTTTCTCAAAGAGTCAACATCAAGGTTTTCCATATGAATTAAGTTTTAATTCAAACGTATACAATGAAAAGTTCTCGTCTAAATTCTCAAGTAACTTTTTTCACGTTTGGAGAATGTAATGTTTCTGCATGAACAGTATTCATGCAGAAAACGGAAAATTTCAGTTAAATCATCAAGTAGTTTCAATGAAAAGCTGAAGCAGGAGTATGTAGACAGCAGTGTATGATGAAGTCAAACCATAGTCTCCCTCTCTGTGGAGAGCAGGCAGCGAGTTATGGCCAGAAAAGGGTCCAGGAGTGTCAAAGTGTGTGCGTATCTGTCTGAAAGAGAGCAAGTTTATGTGTTTGTATGTTTCAAAGGCTCTTCTCAAACAGACCTTTCCTTTAATTCTGGTTCACAGAAGTACACATACTTTCTCCAACACACACACACACACACACACACACACACATGCAGAAGCATCTCACAAGAGGCTAATAGGGTGAAGCAAGCATGTCTATGAACAGTGGCATCTCTTTAGGCTAAGTGCAGCTATGATGGTTCAGGGTTCTTGAAATGACATGCTGGGATTTGGCCTTTTATCAGCAGCATCAGTGTGTGTTATAGCCTGGGTCAGGACCTTGGTTTAAGTCACAAGTAGATAAAATGTGGTCCCAGAAAAGGGAGCAGCAGAAATCGCCGCCAGTGTGTGTGGCCAAATAAATCCCAACTTGCTGTTAGCAACAATTAGTAGTAAAGTATGATTAGTAAAGTAGGTCTATAACATAGTGGGACTGTACAATATGCAAGATGACAATCCCGACAGAATCAAATACACAAAAATCACACGCACTGCTGTTTGCAAATCTGTCTGGAAAGTTACAACAGAAACGGCAAATATTTGAGCAAATGGATCCCAGAGAACTGTAGCATATTAACTGACCCCGAGTTTGGATTTACTGATCATTTCCTGTTTGTTTCTGTCATTGTATGGACGTCTGCAGCACACAGTCACTGTGATCACGATCAGTAAAAAAACAATCTAACTTTATTTATACAGCAATTTTTATACAAAAGCAGCTTTTGTATGAACAAAATCATGAATATATAAAATCATCACAAGTTAAAAACATCAGTGTACTAGAACACACACCTGATCATCCTTGGCCCCCCAGCCTTTGCAGAAACATATGCTCTAACTTGTAGTTTGTTTGTTTTGAAACTGATGTTCTGGTTAAAAAACATCTGGGGATAAACATCTGGTTTGATGCTGAAGTGAAGAAATGATATATTGGGGATCCATCCACCAAGGACCTCTGAGGACATTGCCATGGAAACCGCCTAAAACAGCGCCGGTAGAAGTCCAGACCACAGCCAGCGCTGCAGTGCAGAACCTCACCAATCATGTCAAGCGGGATATTCTCCACACCACCGACTCCACAGGCTTAGTAAGCACAGCCCCAGATTCAAACTCCAAAACTACGTCTGTTTCATTTCCAGTAGGTAAGTTTTATGACGTCTTCAATCTAAACAGTAATGTGCGCTCGCAGTGATGGTGACCTTTTTCAAAAGAACGTTACCAATACCCCTCAGCCAAAGGTCAACCGGGACGATAAAGTCAACATTTGTCTTCAACACAAAAGAACTCACGACTTCCCCAGTTTACTCCTCGCCCCTGTGCCTAGACACACACACACGCTCAGGCATACACAAATGCAAACGCAGGCAAACATACACACAGAGCAGCTGTTTAAACTGTCTTTCCACTGAAACTACACAGTGTTGAAAGGTGGCCTCACTGCCAGTGTGGGTAAAAAGCAAATAAGTTTCAGTTCATAAACAGGTGTATATTAGTGTCGGAGCCATATTATAAGTCATGAATGTCTGCCAATATGCTGATGTGTGCAGGCTTGATTGGCACTTGGGTGGAGGGTGTGTCACTTTGGGTGTGAACGCACACATTACAAATAGTTGCACTCACCTGAGCGCATCGTTTTGGCTGTAAGGATGCAGAAGTGGGGTGAGCTCGGGAGTAAACTTTTTGTTGACCACAATTAGATGTTTTTGCTCTGCGTATTGTTTGTTCAATGTAATTTATTTAAAGTAACTATAAAAATAAACAAACGCAATAAGGAGAACATACATCTTAGTGCGCGTCATCAATATCTCCCGTGTTTAGCCTGCAGCGGCTAAGTAGATAATGGCGTTGGACAGTTAGCCGCAACAATTAGTGTAACTGCTGTGAACATTGCAAATTATTTGTTGTCCATTTTGCAGCTCTAATTAGAAAACTCATTCATTATCCTAACGTTTAATCCTATAAGGGTTGGGGAGAAGCTGGAGCCTAACCCAGCTGTCTTTGGGTGAAAGGCAGGGTACACCCTGGACAGCTCGCCAGTCTATCGCAGGGCCCTAATTTGTGAATATTCCTGATAATTTGTACTTTCTAATACTCTTTATTCCCACCTTGCTTGCACTGAACTGGACCCAGTTTGCTTTCAGAATTGCCTTAAGTCATCATGGCTCAGACTTAGCAAGGTGTTGAAAACAATCCCAGTGATTTTGGTTCATAGGGTTAGGTGACAGCATAACAGTCAGCCAAGAAATTTTCCCCCACATGATCACACCACCAGAACCACTGATACAAGGCACAAAGAATCCATGACTCCATGTTGGTCATAGTAAAATACCAATATATACCAACCAATACCAATACCCTACCAACTGCATGTGGCAGCTGAGACTCATGGAGTCTCATCAGACCAAGCTACAAAATTCCATCTTTCAGTTTGCCGTTCTTACCAGACAGGACTGATACCCAGGATTCAGTCATTTACTGCTGCAGCCCATTTGCTTCAAAGTTGGATGTGTTAAGTGTTCAGAGATGCTATTATTCATGCATTGGTTGGAGCCAGCTCATTTGGCGCCAACAACTATGCCACATTTAAAGTCCCTCAAATCCCCTTTCCTCATTGTTCTGATCCTCGATTTAAAGTTTTATTAGTCATCTTGACCATGTCTTCATGCCTGAATCCACTGACTTGCCGCCATGTGATTGGCCAATTAGCTGTTTGTGTAATATCCCCCACGTCCCCAACCCAGCAAAAGCAGATTTCCCGGTTAAATTTTGTTCTGCATGTGTGTGAAAAGCCGTTTCAGTTTTATTCTTTCTTTTAAGTCACAGAGAAGGTTGAGCAGCAACTTCCATGGGAGGAAATAAACTAGAAATAATCAAACACAGAATGCCAAGGTTAGGCCGCAAAATGACCAGTCAATCTTAATCTACCGCAGATTACAAATCAGATGAGATGAAACAAAGAAAATGCAGCAACACAGTTAATCTTTTTGTAAGTGGAAGTAACAGGTCAAGCTTAAAGTGCCCTGAGCAATGATGAAAGAATATAGGCTGCGTTTACTAGTTCATTAGCTGAAAGAGATGGAAAAGATATAATTGCGATAGGTGGATTGTAGGTATTTGAGTTGGGAGCAACAAAACGGGGAATTGGTGCAAGCCATTAGAGCTGAGATGTCATAGCAGCCACTCAGCGGGTGGTAGATGACTCAAAATCATGCAATTTTTTCCCTCTCTTAAAGGATCAAAAGACCCCCTGGCTTCACTGACAGCCCCTTTTGTCTTTTTCACCAATATCCACATGCCTTTTTTGTGGGGGTTTAGGTGGGGGTGGGATCTATGACAGATTCTGGTGATTCAATTTTTCATCACAGATAATGGTTTCCTGCTCGGTCTGGTTAACTAGTTCAAGTAAAGCTAAAAGAAAAAAAAAAAAAAAAATTAAGATCTAACACTGCAGAAAGGAATAATAACTGGACTTAATTCAAGGCACGCTGTTGGTTTATTTAAATAGTTTAAGTTTAGTATTCAAACTTATGAGATAAAACAGAAGTGAAAAAAAAAACAGACTAATGGTGCTTTTCTGTATGTGCAGAACAATTAGATACAGCTTCTGTTTTACTTTCTATTACACACTACACCATCGCTCAGAGTGGGATAACAGTTATCATCGCAGTGTGCGTGAAGCAAAATAAACATCAATGATTGCATCAAGCAGGTGCTTAATATCTGTACTTTTGTATTCAGTAGTTATGCTCACATGCACCAGTCTACTCAAATATCCATAATTTATGTTGTAAAATGTATGCCAGACTTTCAAACAACTTCATAGAACAAGGAAGTGTGTCATTGTATGTGCAGCTGCAAACATCTTCACACCCACAACTGATTCGGACCAATCACCACTCTGTGCTGTTTCAGTGTCAGCTCATGGTATTGGTTCAGCATACTCGGAATCCCTGCTGAAGTAAAGCCGAAAATACTTGTAGGGGTTTTGTTCTATGATACCATCTGTGATAGACAAAACCAAAAATGAAAGCATAAGCTGTGTCAGGAAAGAAAAACTTAAAGTACCAAAACATAATGCAGCTCAGAGGTGAACACAGAAGAGCAGCAAGAGGAGAGAAACCACTGATGCTTTGTATTAGCTTCAAGGAGGCAAAAAGCAACACTGAACACAATGTAATACCCGCAGCTGAGCTAACAAGTCCCCTAAAGTTGTGTAAATCCTCATATTATGCTGCTAAAGTAAAACTTAAAGTAATCCTACTAAACCAGGGGTGTCCAAAGTCGGTCTTCGAGGGCCGCTGTCCTGCAGGTTTCCCATGTATTCCTGTTCCAACACATCTAGCTTCCACTAAATGGATCAAACAGCCAATGACGTGCACAACTGATTAAGCTCTACTACTAATTAATTTGAACCAGGTGTGTCTGAGCAGGGATACATAGAAAACCTGCAGGATTCTGGCCCTCGAGGACCGGAGCTGGACACCTCTGTTAAACTGTCAGACTCTCACTGAGGTACCCCCTCAGTGCAGCTAATTCAACATCCATTGTGCATCCTTCCTCTACTCAGTGCGTTCTCCAACTAGTAAAAGTCATTAGTTTCTTTTACTCACTTTCTTTTATCTTTTAATTTTGTTTAATTTGCCAACTTTTCTATTTAAGTTATTTTGGATGTTATGTAAAACATAAAGCAGGTGGATGAAGAAGTCAGAAACCTGGAGCACCTCTCTCCTGGACAAACATCACAACAACACGAGCCACCAGGCTGTAAAAACATGTGTGTGTGTGTGTGTGTGTTTTATCCGTCTGGTGTTATCTTTCCACCCCTCCTTTCTCTCTCTCTCTCTCTCTCTCACAGGATTAAACATGTTTATCAATTATCACTCCATCTTGCCTCTAGCTCTCAGCACGCCATACAGCTAATTGAATCATTAAACAATCGCTGCTCCTCAGGGAGTGTGTGTGCTTGTGACGGTGTGTGTGCGAACAGGGAAAAGTGGGAGGGCTGTTTGCAAACATGATGATGCCCCCGGGTGCCTGCAATGCACTTGTCAGATATGTTTATTAATTTATGTTGCATGCATTTGCACTCACATACACATGCACAGATGGGTCCTGGCGGGGGCTTGTAGCACCATGTGTTGGCCACGGCTGGGGGCCTCTCCTGATGTCACACTGGCAACTGGTTGAATCACACTTGTATGTGCAAATGTGTGTCGGTTGTACAATACACAATGCTTGCGCAGGAAAATTTTAAGCCATTATTGGCAATTTTGTTTATTATGATATAGGTTCCTCATTCCATTTATTTATTTTTTATTTATTTATTTATTTTTTTTTTTTTTTTTAAAGAGTCATTTTCTCTGAAATGTTGATTCATCAGTCCTCTGGATAAGAAATAATTCCCACAAATAATTCATAACTTATTTATCTTAAGACTGTCAGCAAGTCCAGTTTTCTTTCTGCACAGTTTTTAGGAAAAAGAAAAAAAAAAATCAGACAAACTGATTTCAAACATTTATCAAAACTAGAATCTCTGTATTGCTCCAAATGCAAAAGTTTAAAGGATTTGAAAGTATGCATCAGCAGTAAGAACAAAGCTGGGCTGACCATGTAATCACATAATTCTTCCTGTGAGATTTTCCACCTTAGATGTTCATCCATGTTAATGGTATCATTGATTACAGCTGATTTACAGTAGACCAAGTAGGCCCATATTACCTGTTCTTAGGTGAAGTGAGGATCCATTATTTGATTGCTGTCATCATTGATTGTGAATGTCTCAACCTATTATTAGCGATGGGCTTCATCAAGTCTCAGGCAAACACACAATCAGAACTGCTTGATCCACCATTGCCGCGCCTTCAGCGACAGTTAATCTTGGCCGTAATAATTTTATTTCTCAAGTGAAAGAGAAATGATATCTATTGTTCATGTCTGGTCTACGGAGCTACTTGGTTGCATCATCCTGTTCAAACTTAAAGGTCTTCTCTTATCTCATGGAGTTTTGCAGCATCTGTTTTTGTCAAAAAGAAAAAGTTTGATGCCAACAGCTACCTAAAACATAACCAGATCTAAAGTCTTTTTGTCAGTTAAATGTGATATGATTACAAATTTGATATTTTAATACTAATATGAATTAAGAAAATGTATATAAGGAGATGGTAGAAAGTAGATGACATTAAACTTTTGGCTCACAAAGGAGATGAAAATCTCCATCCTTCCCATAGTTTATTTTTCAACTTGCTCATTATTGACTTGACCTGAAGCAGAGTCACAAATTTGATTCCATCTTACGTTTTTAACATGTGTAAAATGACAACGAATCCTTATTTTCCAACAGCTTTTCATTGTATGCAAGTAAAAAAGTTCAACGCAGAATTCCTTCTCCTTCACTGTGGCAATGCTACATTTTTAGCATGTGAATAAAAGGAATTTATGATACTTATTCTTGTGATAGTACGCACTGGGTAGTGACATTGTGAACTGGTTAAAACCCTAACCTTGAAGCAAAATCTTCATGATTCAACCAAGTTTGCATGCTTCTGCCTTTTCCAGCTTTGGAAAAAAAAATTCAATTTTTTTCAATATGAAATCTTTATCCCGTTAATGAAATGTAACATATATATATATATATATATATATATATATATATATATATATATATATATATATATATATATATATATATATATATATACACACACATACACACACAAGTGGCTCAGGTAGGGCAGCTCATCCAGGATGGAACATCAATGCAAGCTGTGGCAAGAAGGTTTGCTGTGTCTGTCAGCGTTGTGTCCAGAGCATGCAGGCGCTACCAGGAGACAGGCCAGTACATCAGGAGACGTGGAGGAGGCCATGGGATGGCAACAACCCAGCAGCAGGACCGCTACCACCTCCTTTGTGCAAGGAGGAACAGGAGGAGCACTGCCAGAGCCCTGCAAAATGAGCTCCAGCAGGTCACAAATCTGCATGTGTCTGCTCAAACAGTCAGAAACAGACTCCATGAGGGTGGTATGATGGCGCGATGTTCACAGGTGGGGGTTGTGCTTACAGCCCAAAGCCATGCAGGACGTTTGGCATTTGCCAGAGAACGTCAATATTGGCAAATTCTCCAATGGCGGCCTGTGCTCTTCACAGATGAAAGCAGGCTCACACTGAGCACATACACTACTCACAAAAAGTTAGGGATATTTGGCTTTCAGGTGAAATTTATGGAAAATGCAATATGTTCATGCTACAGTGATATAATATCATAAAAGTAAGACATTTAAGTAGAAGGATGCACTACTGATTTCCTCATCTCAAAAAATTCATTCAACACAAAAGGTAACAATGGTAGTTACACCACAACAAAAAATTTGAACGTCTCAATATCTCGTCATGTGCCCTTGAGCATCAATTACAGCTTGACAACGACGTCTCATGCTGTTCACAAGACAACTTATTGCCTGCTGAAGCATGGCATCCCACTCTTCTTGAAGGGCAGCCCTCAGGTCATTGAGGTTCTGGGGTGCAGGGTTTCGAGCCTCTACACGACGGCTCAGCTGATCCCACAGGTTTTCAATGGGATTCAGGTCTGGAGAGAGTGCAGGCCATTCCATCTGAGGTACACCAGTCTCCAACAGCCGTTCCCTGATGATGCGGCCTCGATGAGCAGGAGCATTGTCGTCCATGAAGATGAAATTAGGCCTGTGCTGTTCATGTAGGGGCACAATCACTGGATTAATGATGTTATTCAGGTAGTATGGGCCTGTCACTGTACCATTCACAAAGTGTAGGGAAGTTCTGTACCAAGTGGACACCCCTGCCCACACTAACACCGCCACCACCAAAAGCTCGCCTGGTGACAACAGTGGCTGATGCATAGCGCTCTCCCTGACGTCTCCAACATCGTTGCCGGCCATCATTTCTGCTCCGTGTGAATCGACTTTCATCAGAGAAGAGCACTGAGGCCCACTGGTTCCTCGTCCAGCGTAAATGCTTCCTGGCCCATGCAAGACGATGAAGCCTGTGCCTGGTGGTGTGGTCAGGTACCCGTGCAGGTCGTCTAGCACGCAGACCACGCTGATGGAAACGGTTTGGAATGGTCTGACGTGACACTTGGGTGCCTCTCACCTCTCTTAAACGTGCCTGGAGTTGAGTGGCATTCATCATCCGGTTTCTCAGGGCAGTGTTCACAATGTAGCGGTCATCAGCACGGGATGTGGCCAAAGGACGTCCACTTCTAGGCCTTTCTGTGACTCTTCCAGTCTCTCCATATCTCTGTTGCAACCTGCTGATGACACTCTGTGACACTCCAAGCTTAGTGGCCACTTCTGTCTGAGAACGTCCTGTTTGAAGCATCGCAATGGCAAGGGACTGTTGTTCCATTGTTAGGTGTCGTCTTGGTCTCATGATGTCAAAATGTGAACAGCATGATGAGGACAACTGTTTAAACACCAGCTCTAATTGAACCAGGACATTTATTGCTCAATTCAAGGATCACACACCTGCCGTGATTTTTGCCGTTAAGCTCCTTGTTAGAGAACAGCAACTTGTGCAAAATTTATTAAAACATTTAACAGTTGGACATGTGCATTTAAAAGCTTAAAGATCACATTAAGTTCACCTGTACAGGTTTGAATGCATTTTAGGCTTGTTGTGAAATTTCACCCAAAAGCTGAATATCCCTAACTTTTTGTGAATAGTGTATGACAGACGTGAATCTGTAGATACCATCAAGAACGTTCTGCTGCCTGCAGCATCCTCCAGCATGACCGGTTTGGCAGTGGGTCTGTGATGGTGTGGGGTGGCATGTCTTTTTAGGGCCACACAGCCCTCCATGTGCTCGCCAGAGGTAGCCTGACTGCCATTAGGTACCGAGATGAGATTCTCAGACAACCTTGTGGGATCATATGCTGGTGCGGTCGGCCCTGGGTTCCTCCTAATGCAAGACAATGCTAGACCTCATGTGGCTGGAGTGTGTCAGCAGTTCCTGCAACACGAAGGCATTGATGTTATGGACTGGCCCGCCTGTTCCCCAGACCTGAATCCAGTTGAGCACATCTGGGACATCATGTCTCGCTCCATCCACCAACGCCAAGTTGCATCACAGATTGTCCAGGAGTTGGCGGATGCTTTAGTTCAGGTCTGGGAGGAGATCCCTCAGGAGAACATCCGCCGCCTCATCAGGAGCATGCCAAGGCATTGTAGGGAGGTCATACAGGCACGCGGAGGCCACACACACTACTAAACCTCATTTTGACTTGTTTAAAGGACATTACATCAAAGTTGGATCAGCCTGTAGTTTTTCCACTTTCATTTTGAGTATAACTCCAAATCCAGACCTCCATGGGTTGATACATTTGATTTTCATTGATATTTTTTGTGTGATTTTGTTGTCAGCACATTCAACTATGGAAAGAACAAAGTATCTAATAAAAATATTTTATCCATTCAGATCTACAACGTGTTACTTTAGTTTTCCCTTTATTTTTTTTTTAAGTATATATATATATATATATATATATATATATATATATATATATATATATAAATAATGTAAACATACATACAAACAAGTATTACTTTTAAAAATGTCAAATCTTCAAAGACAAGTTTTGTACTGTTTTCAACAAGGTTTTGAATTCAGTTTTCACCATGAAGTGATGCAAAATGTTTCAAAATATCTATTAAATGTCTCACGCTCTGCTCTAGAGGATTTCATGTCCGAGCATGCACATGTAAATCCTGGAAACTGGCAAGATGGATACTTGAATATCAGCATTATCATTTCTTTTCTTTTTTTTTTTTTTAAAAAAAAAGGTCCAGCCTTGATATAAATACTGTTTGAAACATTTTCACCTCCATTTTCACCTGTATGGAAGTTTAAAAGTTGCAGGTTTTCTTGCATGAGAGAAAATCCTGAAGTAGGATGAAGTATAGTGACATAAAACGATGCATGACAGAGATTCAGCAAGACACGAGCATAACTCCCCCACCCCCACCCCAGTCTTAAGACCGATTCGTCACCGCGACAACCATCACCCCACCATATTTTGGGATGTCCTGTAGTTATGTTCTTCAATTAAGTCTCCTTCTTTAATGTCGCTGCTGCACATCCATATTTAGTCAACCGCTGCAATTTTAGCTGCTGCGTTGAAATGCAACCGTCTCACCCTGAAATCAAAGGACAGATAGAGTCCTCAGGCACGCAGGCAGGGACAGAGACAGATTTACATTTATTCTTACATTCTTTCAGGCTACATCTGCTATTTGAGCCGCAACAGGGAGATTTTTCAGCATGCCAAGCAACTTTCAAGGAAATTGTGAGGAATGACAATTTATCCTCTGTACATGAGATTTTCTATTGTCATCTCGGCTGTCACCCCCTGAAAATATGTATATCATCAAAAATGGGTCAATGGAACAAATGAGACCAAAATCTGCTGCAACAATTATGCATAAAGGGAGGTCATGACAGCTTCCTTTTTTATCCTTTGTCATAAACTTTCTAGTAAAACTAGAGGAGAATTCACTCACACAGAAGGGATGGCAAAATGATAACAAAATCACCTAATTCTCACCGTTTTCTTCACTTCATTCAAGAAAAGAGGGAGAGAATGAATAATATTCCAGATCAGCAGAATCCTTACCTAGGTCTACATTCACATATTCTGTGAAAAACATTTTTCAGCTCGTTCACTAGGTTTCACAAACCACATCCTGACAGTGATTCTCTCCACTAAGTTCTAATAAAGCCTCTGTACGCTGGCGGATGTGTTGTTGCGAAGAAAAAAATGTACTTTTATTTAATTCTAGTACAAGCAAGATGATATCTATGATCAAAATAAAGAGCTGCAGTAACAAAGTCTAAACTTCATTTAAAAGCGGCACCAAACAGAGCTTCTTCATTTTCATATGTAATATATATAGATACACACGCACACACAGTAGGGTGGGACTTTAATGCATTAATTAGGATTAATAAATTACAGAAAAAAACAACATTGTAGACCAACACTTAGCACTTCTGTGCTATATTTAGTTATTTTTCAGAACCTTCTAGCAACTGTAACTATCAGTAAGTTTAGCCACTTTCTCTGGTGTTTGAAGAAAGTCTCATTTACTCTTCTGTTAACGAATGCAGCTGCTATGTAAACACCTAAAAGCACCCTAAAGCTTAGTCCTCATCAGCACAGGAGGTGGTCACCTCTGCTGCATGACATGGCTGAAGCCACAACACAGTCTGCTTTCTGTCACATATTAATGTCTATTAAAGGAGAGTTTGGACAAAAAACATTTTAAAAGTTAAATGTACTTTAACATGTTTTAGACTGCGAATCACTTAAAGACATTTCATTTTTGGCCAGAGATGTTTTCTTTTTTTAATCTATTTTGAATAGAAATTAAATGTATTTTTCCAGCTATTAATAAATCCTGAGTTTACAATATTAATATCTGTGTAACATTCGATTTAGTCGTCCACTAATTTTTTTTAATTTTTTTTTTTTAAAGGCTGCTTTTTGGGCAAATATGGTTATGCAATTGAACTGTGATTAATTGAGATTAATTAATTACAAAGCCTGTAATTACTTTTTTTTTTTTTTTAATTGAGGCCAACTCCTAATATATACACATAGGTTTTATAAATGGGTTACCATGTAATTGGCTGTTTTAACCTTTCTTAAAATGGTTTATTCTTGTGAAAACCAGGTTTTTCTTCTCCATAACATAATATGTATGTGTTGAATTAATCAAAAAGCTTTTACATGGTTTTTTTTTGTGAATTTCTGTCTCTGTATTCACTCAGTAAATTGTTGCCGACTGCTTCATTTCTATGATTCTTTTTTTCTTTCATTACTGGATACAATGTGTCTCCATTGTGTGCCAATATGTGTTGACCTTAAGATGTTAGCGAGCGCACACTGGACTGCCGCTGCTATTAAATGACTTAACGTCTACATTTAGTGTTTTCTAAGGAATCCTAGAGAAGAATAGTCTTTGGTTTATACACTATTTGTGTGTGTGCCTCACATACCAACTGTTTTGGTGGAAAAAAAAGATCTAAAAAAAATAAAGGCACTGATTGAAATTCTTTGGGCTTTTGCAGTTTCCTCTTTTCATAAAAAAAATGTTTGACCTGCTGATTCTGAAATTTGTCAAATTCCAGCTTTTCCTCTGACAACTCTGACTGCTTCAGACTCTCATTCAGACAAATCTCCAAATGAAGCGCTGCACATCACTAAGAAGTTTTTCCAATTACAAATCTAATTGAAAATGAGTTGCATTGCTTATCTATCATTAAAGAAAACAGATATTACAGGTTTGTGGTTGCTAGCCACTCTGCCTTCTTTAAATCATTTGAGGTTTTGTAGTATCTCATGTTTTTTCTGCACTAACGAAAGTTCTGCAGGCTGCTTGTAGACACTTGTGCTGTTTAGTCAGACAGTCATTTTAGCACACAAAAGCACAAGTTATTTGATATAAACTATTTTGTTTTGTTTGTTTTTTGTTTTGTTTTTTTTTTTGTTTTTTTTAATCGGAAACAGCAGAATGACGTGTTGATGTTTTTATGTATGTAGATCAGGAATGAAGACTGGTTGGAAATGCTATGCACAAGCAGAAACTTGAAGACGTACGTGAAACAAAGTGAAAAGCAAACACACCAAAAGGTGACTCCATCTCTGTCTTTCTTTTGCAAAAACACTCAGATGCGCGCACGCACGCACGCACGCACGCACACGCACACGCACACGCACACGCACACACACACACACACACACACACACACACACACACACACACACACACACACACACACACACACACACACACAGAGACACACACACAGAGACACAGGAATCTCCCTCAGCCGAAGGTGGCCAGGAGCCAAGAGGGGTGTGGAAGAGATGCGTTGCATGCAGGAGGCAGTCCACACAGGTGTGACAGGATGACCTTTTAATCTCACACACACCTTGTAAGATTGACTAAATGGGAGAGATAAAAAGAATGAGTACATGCAGCATAGGACCAGTGCCAGAAAATCCATTTATCTCATTCAGTGAACATGTGTAGATCTCCTCTGTCTGACATGCTTTGATTTACTGTTGGACACATTATGTTGTTCAGAAGTTGGCCTGAGATAAATCATGGTGTCATGAAGGGGGAAGACCCATGAATCTGTCAGATGGCATGTTTCTTTTGGTTATGTGGGCTTCTCTCATCGTTCTTCACTCTGTCTTTATGCATTTTCTTTGTTATGTATCATCAAGTTAGAACCAAGTCTATTTACATAAAAGTCTTAATCAAAACACTTGTCAGTAATAAAAGAGTAAAATAAACTGACGAAGAAGTAAATAAGCAGTGAGTGCAGGTATGCAGTCCGTGGAAAATGGATCAGTCGCTTTGATCATTTTATCGTGATATATAGCTAAATACATAGATTTTGTGTATTGATTTTATTGCTTTTGTTTAAGAAAAAAATGCAAAGACACATTTTTCTCTTGCCTATTTTTACAGTGAACATTAAAGGGTTAAGCAGATTTCTCTCACACACACAGCAAATTTCAGCAGTTTGGATGGGAGCAGGACGTAATATGATTTTTGTGAACAGAAATCAGAGCTGTGAGACCAAACAAACCACGGTTTGTAGCAAACAGCCATACAGCTTACTTGCAACAAAGTGGTAGTGGTTGTTGCTCAGCTCAAGACTGCAAAGTTTCATCCCAACCTGCATCGTGGAGCATCTGGGCCAGGATGCTGAACTGCAAATTGTACAGTACGAGGCAAATGATAAAAGATCTCCACACCCAATTATTACTTTAAAAAACAGAAACTATTGATTACATGAGATTGTGTGATGTTAATGACAAAAAAAAAAGTTTACATTTTGATTCTCACAGAGCATGAGGTTATATCAGAGCCAATTGGATTGAGCTTTTCTTCCCGTCTGTATAATGTTTATGAGATTTTACAATGACGACGAAAGCAGTTGCGGTGTGCGCTCCCGATGTAGTGCAGTGGCGGGAGGCGGCGCTTAATGCAGAAGAGTCTCAATCCACTCGTTTTGCCCACAGGCTGATCTGACAGCCTACGGAGAGGGACGGACTGAAGTAAATAAAGCCATTTGTGACAATAACTTGATCAATCCCATCCCTTCTGGTCTCAGAAATAAAAATAAATTAGCCTGAAATGCACAAAATACACTTTAACACTACTAATGCCATTTCATCTGCAGCAGCCTTAGAAACATCTTTAGAAGCCGATTGTCATTTGGACCATTTCTTGCCTGTACAGCTCTCAGAGTTAACCAACATAGCTTCATCTAAACCTTCAACCTGTGTTTTAGACCCCATCTCAACCAGATTATTCAAGGAAATATTTTTCTTAATCAATATATCTGTTCTGGACCTGATCAATTCATCTCTATTAATAGGATATGTACCTCAATATTTTAAGACAGCTGTAATTAAACTGTTTAAAAAAAAAAAACAACTCTGAATCCAGGAGTTTTAGCTAATTATAAACCAATATCTAATCTCCCATTCTTGTCTAAAATTCTTGAGAAAATAGTTTCAACCCAACTATGCACCTATCTGGGCAGAAACAATCTGTTTGAAGAGTTTCAGTCAGGATTTAGAGCGCATCATAGCACAGAGACAGCAATAGTGAAAGTCACTAATGATCTTCTCATGACCTCAGATAAAGGACTTCTGTCTGGACTCATTCTTTTAGATCTCAGTGCTGCATTCGACAATATTGATCACAATATTCTGCTACAGAGGCTGGAACATGTTATTGGGATTAAAGGTGGTGTGTGAGTCTTCCTCACTCACCAGGGTAAGTCATGGAGCTCCTCAGGGTTCTGTACTTGGACCAATGTTTTTCACATTATACATGCTTCCCTTAGGAAATATCATCAGGCAGCATGGTATAAACTTTCATTGCTATACGGATGACACTCAGATCTACCTCTCCATGAAGCCAGATGAAACCAATCAGTTTCTTAGATTACAAAGATGTCTTACAGACATCAAGACCTGGATGACTGAATTTTCTCCTTTTAAACTCAGACAAGACAGAGGTTATCATCTTCGGGCCTGAAAAACTTAGAACAAAATTATCCTGTTATGTAATTAATCTGGATGACATTAATCTGGCCTCCAGTACCACTGTGAGAAATCTTGGAGTCATTGTTGACCAGGACTTGTCCTTTAGTTTCTGGAACCGCCTTCTTCCACCTGCATAATATTGCAAAAATTAGGGGCATCTTGTCTCAAAGATGCAGAAAAATGAATCCATGCCTTCATTACTTCCAGACTGGATTACTGCAATTCCTTATTTATGGGTTGTCCCAAATATGCCCTAAAAAGTCTCCAGCTGATCCAAAATGCTGCAGCGAGGGTTCTGATGAGGACTTGCAGGAGAGATCATATTTCACCAGTTTCAGCCTCTCTACACTGGCTCCCTGTTAAATCCAGGCTCAAGTTTAAAATTCTTCTCCTCACATATAAAGCTCTCCATGACCAAGCTCCATTGTACATAAAAGATCTTATAGTTCCATGTATTCCAAATAGAGCACTTCGCTCTCAGACTGCAGGTTTACTGGTGGTTCCTAGAGTCTCTAAGAGTACTATGGGAGGAAGGGCCTTTAGCTATCAGGCTCCTCTCTTATGGAACCAGCTCCCACTGTGGGTTCGGGAGGCAGACTCCCTCCACACCTTTAAGATCGAGCTGAAAACCTTCCTTTTTCATGATTCTTATAGTTAGGATATCAGCATCTCCTGAGTTGGAGTCTGCATGTACGAGACCCAACTATTCAGGTTATGCTCATTGCTCTTATAGTTATGGGTAGTCTAGCCATTCATTACTTATGTAGCAATGGGGATGTTACCTGATGCACTGAGAAGTACCTCGCTCTATTTCTCTATAAATACATGCCAATATTGCCGTCTCGAACTTATTTCTCCTTTGTTCCGCAGGTCTTCCTGAATAAGTGCAGTTGTACATGTTGATCTGTCTTTCCTGTCGTCTCCACCCCAACCAGTCGAGGCAGATGACTGCCCTCCCTGAGCCGGGTTCTGCCGGAGGTTTTCTTCCTGTTAAAGGGGAGTTTTTTCTTTCCCACTGTCGCCGCGTGCAGCTCAGGATGGGGGATTGGATCGAAGTCATAACTCGATGCAATCAGTTGGTTTCTATTACAGGATATGTATGAATTGGCTCAAAATGATGTGTATGTTGATTCGTGTATGTAAAGTGCCCTGTGACAACATTGTTGTGAAGTGGCGCCATACAAATAAAGTTGAATTAAATTTATTAGCTCTGCACAAGCGCAATGCACAAGATTCAGGTGTTTTTGTAGCATGTAACATGGAAAGTCTACAGGACAGTGGGCCTTAATGACTGGAGTTGGGGGATCCCTGACTAAAGGCATTAAAACCTTTTACCAACAGAGTTTAAAGGCGTATTGTATAATTACAATATTTGGAAATAAACAAAGTGAAAAATATATTTTCAGGTAACTTATGCCACTAAAAATGGGAAAAAGAAAAAAAAGATTAAACTAATATAGCAATATAAACCAATGAAAAGCTTATATTAAACAAAACAGTGAGAACAACAAGAGTAAAAACCATTTGAAGCTTTTATAACTGGTAGGCTTGAGTTGAGCAGATGAAAAGTCGCTTAATTTGCATTTGAGGAAAATGGCGAAAGTTTAGAAAAATACACCTGACAGCTGGATGCAAAGTGCAACTAATCAAGTCCCATTTTTAACACACCTGCTGCATTGTTGCTCCTCCCTCGGGGCAGTTAGCACGGGGGCAGGGCTGGAAACACACGCTGTCGTGACTCAGATGCTGGTAATTCTGCCCTGCGAGTGGAAGTCTCCTGCCAGCTATACTGGCTCACAGCCAGCCCCGATTCACTCAGCTTTATCTATTGTGTAACTTCTTTGAGAAAATCCCTGTTTCTGAATCAACTTGCCACTGTGGGCACTTAACAAAAGAAATTACCCCTTGTTATTCAGCATCAGCAGATACATGGTTGACATTATACATTTTTGCCTCACTCACATCCATAATGACTTTAATATCATCAGATCAAAGTTAAAGGATTAACTTAAACCACAGTGGTTAACTTCAAAAGACCAACAGACAATCACACAGCCTGCCTATACAGATTGTGGGCTGGATATCAAGGGCTTGTACGTGAAAACGTGATAAGCTGTTTGGAAGTGAAAACACACAGAGGAAGTTATCCGATTGGTTTGCTGGCATGTCGAAGAAAGAAAAGCAGTCTTGCTCCCTTCCTTCCTGTTGCACCTGGATCTCATGTCAGACCAGTTTAACCTGGAGCTGCAGATGTGTCTGCATCTGGCGGGGATGGTTTTCGTTTTGCTTTTCTTTTAAAGAAAAAAAATGACCTTATTACCTTATAACCTTTGTCATGTGAAGCAGCAGCTCGTATATGCATTCAGTTTTACATAGACCTTGTTATTTTCTTGTGGTACAGAGGTTACTCCAGGTTTGTTTTTTTTTTTGTTTGTTTTTTTTCGTATTACTCGGCAGCAATTTCATTCATTCATTCATTTTCCGAACCGCTTATTCCAATTCAGGGTCGCGGGGAAGCTGGAACCTATCCCAGCTGGCTTTGGGCGACAGGCAGGGTACACCCTGGACAGCTCGCCAGTCCATCACAGGGCCAACACAGAGAGAGACAAACAACCACTCACGCTCACACTCACTCCTAGGGGCAATTTAGAGTGACCAATTAACCTATCATGCATGTCTTTGGATGGTGGGAGGAAGCCGGAGTACCCGGAGAGAACCCACGCATACACGTGGAGAACACGCAAACTCCACACAGAAAGGCCACTGACCAAACCAGCCAAGGATCGAACCAGCGACCTACTTGCTGTGAGGCCACAGTGCTAACCACTGCGCCACCGTGCAGCCCTCAGCAGCAATTTATGTAGATAATTTGAAAAAACTTGAGATTTCCAGGTTTCCTCCAAATTTTTGGAGCTTCATCCTAATTATATAGCATCAAGTAAAGAAAACACTGATTTCCATTCTGTTCTGGTGTGTGTGAGATTTCATTTCCTAAAGCTATACATGTTAACAGCAACTATGTAGTGAATCCAAACTCCATTTGTTTCACATTTTCCAACAAAGTTCTTTGGTTTTAATATGAGTATGGCTTTTTAGATCACCTATAAGAAGGGAGCTCGAGTCTGATCCTTGAGATCTGCAATCCTGCAACGTTTAGATCAGGGTTCTCTAACTTCAGTCCTCGTGAGCATCATCCTGCAGGTTTTCGTGATTCCCCACTGCAACACACCTGACCCATATCAATGGCTCATTAACAAACAGGTGTAGACAATGCAACAAGCTGTTGGAGAAGATTTCATTTGAATCAAGAGGGTTGTACCAGGTAAACAATAAAACCTGCAAGATGGCAGCTCATAAGGACCAGAGTTGGAGACCGCTGGTTTAGATGCTGGTCTTTACCTGACTTCTGCATTACTGAGAGACATGCGGACTTGGACACACCTGACTGACCTACATCATATAATAATCTACACTTTAAGTCAGAAATATCTAGAGCAAACAAAAACAAAGACTTTCCCTGTTTTGTTTTGTTTTTTTACTTATTTTCTTACTTATTTCCCCTTGTCAGTTTCAAATTGCCTTTCTGTGAAGCTGAAATTGGACAGCATCATTATTCTTCCACTTAAATAAAAGGGTTTAGTTTACCTACTGGAGCATATGGTGTCCTTATTTTCACGCTAACGTTTGAAAACTGAGGGACTGCCAGGGATGTTGAGAACATTTGGCTGAAAGATCTGACTTCAACACTATGAACTACAATGGTTCTAATTTTATTCTGCTTACCGTTATCAGATTTGGCTTTTATAGAGATAACATTTGCTACCCGGAGAGGACAATCCACCCTATTCCCGCTAAAGACCATGGTCTCAAATTTGGAGGTGTTGATTCTCATCTCAGCTGGATGGAGCGTGAGATCGACAGGCTGATCGGTGCAGCGTCTGCAGTAATGTGGACTCTGAACCGGTGTGTCGTGGTGAAGAAGGAACTGAGCTAGAAGGCAAAGCTCTGGATTTACCAGTCAATCTACGTTCCTACCCTCACCTATGGTCATGAGCTGTGGGTGGTGACCAAACGAACGAGATCTTGTATACAGGCGGCTGAAACGAGTTTCCTCCGCAGGGTGGCTGGGCTCTCCCTTAGAGAGGGAGGGAAAGAGGGAAGACCCAGGACACGCTGGAGGGATTATATCTCTTGGCTGGCCTGGGAACGCCCCCCCCCCCCCCCCTCCCCCTTGGCAAATGTGGCTGGGAAGAGGGAAGTCTGGGCTTCCCTGCTTAGGTTGTTGCCCCCGCGACCCGATAAGCAGTGAATGGATGGATACTTGTTACGTTTACATGGGAGTTTTAATTCCTGTTTAATTCTGAACATAAGTTAGTTCCACTTTAAACTGGTGAAAAATGACCATGTTAACACTCATCCATCCATTATCCTAACCGCTTAGTCCAATGAAGGGTCGCGGGGAAGTTGGAGCCGATCCCAGCAGTCTTTGGGCAAAAGGCAGGGTACACCTTGGACAGCTTGCCAATCCATCGCAGGGCCACTCCTAAACTCTTCATTTCTGATGCAAATTTCTATTTGGAATTAAACTTAATACAGATGTAAGTGTCTGGTTTATTCTAACCATTTAATTCATTTGTCATGTAAACCTTTAAGCTCTAAACTAATTCCTGTCATTCTGCGCATGCTCGTTACCTTGTCCTGTCCTGATAACGCGCGTTGTTTTGCCTCCCGTGTTTATCTTTCCTTCTTTCTTGTCTTTCTCAGTAGCTGCAATAAGTGAAGTATGTTCATGTTGAGCTGGTACTTCAAATTCATCATAAAAAAGCGGCAAAACTGGTACTTTTTTTATGTAGTTTTTACAAGTTACGACTGAAAAGACGAGGAGCAGGGAGCCAACTTTATTTCCAGTATCCGTCATACATCAAGTGCACCCTCTGTCCAATCAGAACCCTTCCCAACCCACCGCTCTAAAGAGGAATTAAGTGAGGACGTGTTTCATGTAAACCTCCATTCAGAATTATTTTCATGTGAACTCATAGGAGAATACATTAATTCAGAATTATTCATTCTGAATGAAAAATCATCATGTAACCGTACACATTCACATGTTGCACTAAGTTTAGAGTTCCAGCTGCATTTTTCCAAAGGGATATTTATATTCATCTTTGGAGTTTTCATTTCTTTTGGGCCTGAAACTTGTTTTAATTTGTGCTGTGTGCCGTCTTCATTTATTCTTCACCAATAATACATAAACCGATATATAATCATTCATTCATATTCTTTACAGCCTAGACTAGTTCAGGATGACAGGGAAGATGGAGTTCATCCCAGCATTTAGCAGGGGAGGGACAGGGTACTACCTGGACAGGTTTCCGGTTCATCACGGGGCCTTCAAAACATTTTCCCCAAGTGTTCCCTTTACTATGACTCCAAGAATTTTCAACCAGACAACATGGTTGCAAAGATTTAACCATTGCATTACGGTTGTTTAATTGGGAGGGGAGGCATCAAAAGTAGGCACTGGCACTTAAAGGGTTAAGGTTTGTGAGTTCAAATTGTCTCCATC
Organism: Telmatherina bonti; assembly: GCF_933228915.1. Classification (NCBI taxonomy): domain Eukaryota; kingdom Metazoa; phylum Chordata; class Actinopteri; order Atheriniformes; family Telmatherinidae; genus Telmatherina; species Telmatherina bonti. Next base: position 11,210,688 of record NC_136626.1, read on the forward strand.
TATATTACAACATCAGGGGAAAAAAAACTTAATGCTAAAAATCATTCATATTTTTCACTTGTTCTTTCTCTGCTCCTTCCAAGAATGTAAAAAATGGTTAAACAAACGTGGTATTAACTTATTTCCCCCATAAAGATCTTTGAATACTTCTTCCTGGTAATATTAGATAACATGCTTTACCCTCTAGATGCGTATTGGCTTTTAACTCAAGTGTCTTGCCAGACAGCAGGTTTTTCTGTAAGGTGATAAACAGCTCTGAGCTTTCCTCTGCTCTGCTCTGTGCCAGAATATTGTCCTCTGTCCATTTAAGGAACCACTATTCCAGCTAAGAAGGCATACCATGCAATATTGACTGATGGATTGAGGAATTAATTACCAAATCTCTGCAAACACCTAATCATTTAGTGTGATGTTTAAACCACAAATCAGTTTACTGCAGAAAGTTGCTGCTAAATCCGGCAGTGTTAGTGTTTTCCCATCAGCCCTGCACACCTGACCGGTTGTGTAACTGACAAGGTTTTCACAAGACGTCAATCAAAGTGCTGAGTGTACACAGTCATACAGCTTGTGCAAGCACGTCAATGTACACACACACACACACACACACACATATATACGTGTGCACATACACTATCAGGCAAGTAGAGCTGAAGTACGGGTTGGTTGTTGGCCAAGAAGGAGGGGTTTGGCTTTTGTACCTGACAGGCTATTAGTTATCAGGGTTTGGTCAGTTGCCGCGTTGACTGACGTCAGAGTCAAAGAATGCAACTTGTACTAAATATAACACACAACTGCTTTCCCCCACACACACACACAAAAACATGCACAGTGTTAAGCAGACAAAGGAACACACATGCTTTAAGACCAAATCATATATGTGAGTATTTAAGTAAAATTTTACTAAAAACAACTTTTATTGAGGAAAATTCCCCTTTGATACAAATTTTGCACAATAATGACGGTAAAAGCAGAATCCTTGTTTGTAACTGTAAGGTCCAATCTGCATCAGTCAACTGCGAATAAAATTTATTTCTAAAAATGTCATAAATCCTTGATCCTTTTATGTAAACAATGAATTTGGCATCTTAAGCTATTTTGTTTCGCATGAACACGAGCAGCACAGCCAAGCCGAAAAACACAACATTTCCTTCAAGCTTTAAATTGTTTCCTGGGCTTGATTGATACTTCACCCATTCAGTTACGGATTCATTCACATTTTTTGTAATAACCTGGATTGTTAAGATCTTTAGAGGCATAAAAAGCACCAGACACTGTAGTTTGACCCTCAGTGTGTGTGAACAACAGCAAAACATTCCTGCAGAGACAATCAGGACATAACCAAAGGAGGAAAGCAGAGAGATGATAAATGGCAAATGGCTGCATTTTAGTAGTGCTTTTATCCAAACCACTTTTTCATTTCCACACACACACACACACACACACACACACACACACACACACACACACCGAGGACACGCTTACACAATGCATTGTTTCTTCTTGCCGAAGATAAAACTGAACATATTTATTGTCTAGATGTAAACTCCATATTGTGTATCTATTACATCTTATATTAATTCTTTACATGTTTGGGTGCTGCAGAGGCACCAAGCAAAAGTGTTTGTCAGATAAGTGCAGGGTATGTTTTTAGTTTATGTTTTGCGTTATTTGATGCAAAACCGACGCCAACGTGCCAGAAAATGAACTGCCTTTATTTAAAAAACAAGGAATACAGACCTGGAGAATCGTTTAGGACAAACTGACCTTGTTAAAATCAGGTTGGAACAAGTTCAGGTCACTTCAAACAGTGTTTTCTGGAATACCTTCACAAGTTTTACAAATAACCAGTGTTTTTTATTGGTGTTTTTTTTTCTTTTAGATCAAATTCTGTTATCAAATCTAAAGCTGCATTTCTCTTTTTTTAATTTAATTTGCATTAAATCAAAACATTTAATAAAAATAATGATGAGCAGCAAGAAGCAAGAAGAGACCTTGTGTTACTTATGTTGCAGTTTCTGCTTTTAGCTTTAACTTCTCCGCACTTTCAAACATAGAAACATTTCACATCTTTTCTAAAATGGATAGATGTTACATCATGCAACTGTGTTGTCAAAAGGAATTGTCAGGATTCAGATGTGCAACAAATTAGCAAGCAAAGTTCAAAACTCGCATTCAAACAAACTTATTTGTTCAACTTTTAACTTTGGAGAAGAAGGATGTGAAAAGACGCATTTCTTCCCCCTTGAAATATTTAATTTTATATCTGGCCTGGTGCCCGACTGTCGATAAAGAGTTGTCTTTCATGTTAGCTGTTGACGTTAGCACGATGAACAAGATACAGACAATGAAAACACAGCACAGCAGCCAAACACTGCGACTGATTGGTGCACGCATGACAAAGAGCTCAACACGCAAATGTTTGCCACCAGATAGCAGAAAAATAAATGACCAGAGATGATAATGAATGTGACACAGAGATAGTTTATTTGTTTAAACGCACATACACACTATCTCCCTCTGACAGACTCACACACGAATGACACACACTTGATGAGAATGAAAACGAGATAAATGCATACTTACTACACTCAATTAATAGAATTGCTTCAAATCCATCATGCAATTACCAAACGCAAAATCACTGCCCTTTAAAGATACAGTAATGGTGACTACTAGCGTTTCTAAAAAACAGATAGCGACATTCTCTTGATAGATGCTGGGGAACAATACCTAAATCATTTTCTTAATTATCTCCTCTGGAACTAATGTTGCAGATATGTGTGTGAATTAATTATTGGAGCTTGATATAGGAGAGGGAGCAAGAAAGGGAGTAGCATTATCCACAGAATCTTTTTTTTTTCATGCAGCATTCATTAAGGAGAAGGCAACCGTCAGTCACTCGGCAAGACAAAACCCTGATTTCCAGAAATCAAATTAACACTGAAAACAGAAAGAGAGAGGGGACAGGGGAGTCAACAAAAGACAGTGGAGCCCTTATTGTGAGCATCAATGAGAGGCGCATAGCAGCACAGAATGTGTCTTTCTTCGGTTTGTGGTGTTTTATGTTGTCTTCACTTTTCTTTTTCTTCTTATAGACGTTTTTTTTCTTTGCACTAAGTTCTTACTGTGGTTGGGAGTCAGCTTCCATTCAGCATGGCGTTCTCAAGCAACACTGAATTATGGGAACTGCTTTCAGTTGCACACACGAACACAGATACACTCACTTTTACTCTCAGTCGGGAAGTACTGGATGTGTGTTTGGAGATAAATATGGAAGATTAGTCAGCAATTTAAACTGTGGTTTTGGCTTGAGATTTGACTTATTGCTAAAATAAATAACATGATGCAGTATCAAAGTACAAAAACATACGTTATAGTTTGTTTAAAGCAACACAACAAGCTTCTTACCTTAAAATTGCTTCCGACTTATTTTGATGCGATACTGACAACCATTATGCACATTGTCAGAGCCATCGCTGCCCTGCAACCGGAGCTAAGAAGGTATTTTTTTACCACTTTGTGTTACGGCACAGAGCATCACATTCAACTGCATTTGGCACTGTCAACTGGATATCAACACACTCATCATTTTGTACACACACCATGGCTGATTTAACAAAGAAATGGAAGAAAACGTCATGAGTAGAAGACAGAAAAAGAGAATACAACTAGCTGTAGTTAGGAGGAGCCAAAGAGTTTAAATCCTCGAGATGTGACTCTGTATCCTTACCCTGTCAGCATGTGCCAGTCTGTGAAACTGAAAAGCAATCTGACCTCCGTCTCCACTGCCTGTCTGGCTCCATGAACAAACTGCCCCTGAATAATTTTCTACCTACAATATCTTTGTGACGACCTGCTGAAAAGTTTTCTGCATCATTGAACTTAAAAGTTATAATGTGCCATTTACTGACATTTTATGCATTTTCACATAAACATGTCTCCACTTAAACACCTCGACTTTCTGATGTCAGTATGATGCGACTCAGTAAACTCACCAACTCCAAAGGCTAGATGCACAAAATTTTAAGTGTTAAGATTAAAACTTTAAGATTAAAACAGTGTAAACACAAAAGTTCAGGTGTAAATTCATCTCACCAGATTACAACTGTATGGTTCTTGTTATGAAACTCGATTATTTTGAAACTGTATGCAAATCCATGCATCTGGCTAACAGCCCAGCTGAGATTTGCATGCAAAATAAGTTTTGCACCTCAGTTAAACATTCATGACAATAAAAGCAAATGCAAATAAGAGTCTCAAGAATATGCAATGTGAAAATATTTGTCTTCTCACATGTATGTGCAACAGTACTTTGCTATGAGTAGCAGTGAATGCTAAAGAATCCACATTTACAAACATATCAGTATATAATTAAAACTAAGTAAAAGAGTTTAAATTATTCCTTTTTTTAAATTGAGCATTGAAGGATCAATATCTATGTTTTGTTTTTTATGAATTCTAAGGACACTCAGTCATGACATTGACTACTTACTTTTACCATTATTGAGTAGTAAATACACTTTTCTTTAAATGTAAGTTCAATGTTGGCTCTGAACCATATTTAATATCTGCAGGAGCTTTTCAGGAACTAAGCAGTGAGGTGCTCTGCTATCGCTCTCATTCTGCAGGTTCAGCCCTTGTCCGGGTCTGGATTCAGAGCTTTCATCCATTAGTCTGGGATTTCTCATGTCCTAATCCAGGTGAATGCCGGCACTATCCCAGGTAATAAGTCCAAGCAGATCCACCCAACTATGCCGACCCCAGAGGACGTCAGGCTCGATTAAACCTGGAACATCTGGATACTAAGTTGGCCGACAGGAATCTAAATGAGGTGGCGGCTGCGTCTCTGAGGCTCTGAAGCTATTAGCTGCTTCTCCTGAGGATTCGGTGCCAGGTCTTGAGGGGTTTTTAAGATTAAACCTGTGAAGGTGGTGTTCTTGGTGGACAGAGAGGTATCCCTCATGGCGAAAACTCTTAAAATTACTACCCCCCCATCATCATGTCATTCCATGTGGAGTCTTTGTGATGTTTGTCTGAAGTGTTGCTCGTTGGGAGGATGAACCGTTATAAATTAATTATCTTACCATAAAGTAATATAACATTTTGTGTAAACAAAGAATTTTTTCAAGGGTTTAATGACTAAAACATATCAGTCCTACATTAAAAGGGAATCACATTTAAGAGTCCATATTCCCCATATTTAAGCCCCTATTTGCATACTCCAAATGTATTAACATTTAACCTGGATCAACCTACATTTAGTCTTCTATCATTCCTAAAGGAGGATTTAAATCTTTTTCCATTTTCCACCATTTGGATTCTATTTTCTTGATCATTTGTTCTTCTTTCTCCTCTTGAAGAAGTCTTTGTAAACTGGACAGATCATCACACACAAAAGAAGCATCAAGGTGCTGAAAAACAAAACCTCACCTGGCAGAAGTCGCTGCTAAGTTCTAATTTCTAATTAAAGCACAGAATAAAGACAGAATAATGTAGAATTGTTTCAGTTTCATGAGGTTTTTAGTCAGTTCTGTTCATTGTAAAGATTCCTCATGATTGAAATGATTATGAAGTTTGTCTTTCCACTTCAAATATGATGCAACTGGAAACTGGATATGTACAATACTGAACAATGGACAAACATTTTGTTCCAATAATTAAAAAAAAGAAAAAGAGTAATATGGACAGAAGAAACAGTGAATGAAGGGAAACTGAAGAAAGGATAGACTTGTTCTGCCTTTTCTCTGTTCTTTCATTGAAGTGCAATGTTTCCAATAATCAAGTTTCACTCGTTACAGTGATTATAATTAGCTAATCAATTTGTACACAGAGCTGCTGATTTGAGCCACAGGACAGACGTGAACTAATGTTTAAACACCAAAGAATCTAGAGTCGAAAATGCTCACCTACAGCAGGTTTGCTAATCAGTCACAGTTATTAAACTACAGAAGGCTGAAATGAGCAAGGCAAATCATGTCATTAATGTTAAATTAGAAGTATAATTGAAATTAATCGTGTTGCCCTGCTGGAAAACTGCAGGCTGTGATGTTCATGTGGGGGTTTCTTGGTCTCTTCAACATTAAAACTGCTGCAACATGGACACAATCAGCCCCTTCACTGATGCCTCACGACAGCCTGAGAGGTTCGATGTCCCTGTTCTGGTTTTGTATCGTGAGATGGACTTACACAACAACAGACAGGTGGGATTACTATCATGCAACATCTGGACCACCAGAACAAACATTCTGGATTCTCAGATTATGTATGCCGGGACACATCTGTTTATGCAGCTGTGGTGTGAATATGATTAGCTAAGTATCCTTCCTTATTGAATGAACTGTGATAAGACTTGACAGACAAACACATCAGTTTCTCATCAATCACATTACTGTGTCAGAGTTTAAACTCCGTTAGGCATTTATCTGATAAGGCCTGACTTTGCAGGGCAGATCTGTTTGTGAGAGTGTGATCAGAGCCTCTCTGATCTTTTTATCTCCACTCTCCATCAGTTCAAAAACTGGCTTCACGCTTTCACACTTTGGACAGCACACTCAGATATTACCTATAAGGAGAATAAAGCAAGTAAATTCTTTTTATTGATTTGACTTTTTTCTTCTTGTATGTTTGCAGACGTTACAGGCTACCAACCAAGTCCCAGAAAAATATGCAGACAATATTGAGTCTTCAGACAAAGCCAGCATTTTTGTCTTTTTTTGCTAACTGGTCACGTAAATAAACTGCGCATAGTGACGAAGACTCATTGCATTTTGTAAAATACTTATGAAACACCTGCTGAATCACTGGATTTGGAGGCAGTAAAGGTTGGGTAATGCACACAAGAATCAAGCTAAGATCTATGCAAAGCATTCAAAGTAACTTTTTTCTTTAAACAAAAAAAAAAAAACTTTTTGGGGAGGCCATTAATCACTGTTTTGCTTCAGTTTAACTCATCCCAGACCACTTAGTTAGGGTTAGGCATTGCAAATCAATTGTTTAAGGTTAGGAAACCATCATGGTCTGCTTTAAAATAGGCTGTAATGATGTACTGGACTAAATGTTTTCCAAAAGAAGCTGTAATCTTTGTTGTTGGTTCAAATGACTTAACATAAGCAGCTCAAAGTGAAGTTGAGAGTTGGAAAATGATTGTGATTAGGGCTAAAATACTTTCTTTAATACAACCATCACTGCTATGTTTGCTGTTTTTCCCTATTTGCATTCAGTTGCTCTCAGAACTATTATATATTATACCATCATATTCTTTGAGAATAAAAGCAAAATTTGGGTTGAGAATATACCCAAATAACAATGCAATTTTTTTTCTTGTTAACAGACTGCAGAGTCCAAAAAATGCGTTTAGAACTAAATCAGCAAGGAAGTGAATTTCTGTTTTGTTCTGACTTTTTCATGTTTTTCTCTAAAACAAAACAGAGAAAGTCATACAAATGAAAATTAAGGACTTTTAAGTTATGCATGTTCAAAATGCCAAATTTAAAGATATTTATGAACATACAGACTCCCCATTGTTGGATCAGAAAACAGGTTCCTGCTGCGGTGTGAAGAGGAGTCAGGCAGGATTAAACTGGAAGGAGAAACAAATTGGAAAATCTTGAGAAAAAAAAAAAAAAAGAAATAATGATTGCAAAAATAAAAAGATTTTTAGAAAAAAAAATGTTTTTGCCAAGTGAGCTGCGGCATTAAATGAAGACATGGAACTATTTCCATATGAAGGAGATGCAGGTACAAACATGTGCACTGCTTACAGTTTGTGCACAAGTGACACACACACACACACTCCACCTTTGGCACACACATCCACTCCACCTTATAAACACCCACATGTGTACGTGCATGCACCCTCCACCCTCAACATACACCTTCTACCCCACCCCTTCATTAATACCCTCCTCTCAAAAGCGAAGGAGAAAGCCTTCCAATTATAAGCTAGTCCTCAGCAGACGGGCTCAGCACTGCATTTATTAGGAGCTCATTTGGCTAAGCAGGGCTAAACACAGCGCATCTTGGAGAGGCAGGCATGGGGGGGGGAGGGCAACACAAGAGGTGAAAATGCATCCACTCTGCATGTGTCTCCTAGACATTAAAGGGAACATCCCCGTATTCTGTCCTAATCCAAACTGATTTAAAATGGCATGGGGGGGGGGGTTTTCGAGAAGCAGTGCTGGATTATTTGTTTATGGCAGGGGGGGGGGGTTACAACGCCTTTGCTTACTTCCTCAGATTTACCGTCTTATACCGTCGTGTAGCACTTAATCGCCTCTCTTCCCCCAAACACAACCCATTTACAGTTCAAAGCGCCGGAGCCTGTATCTATCGCTGGCTATATTACGATTAGTATTAATATCTTCACCATATTCAGGGCTGAGAAGTCTCTGAGGGGAAAGCGGGGAGGATGATCACGACAGCACTGTTGCTTCCCAAATATGGTGCCTCGTTCTTTGAAAGCATGACCTTAGCAAGGCACTTCTCCTTTTAATCATAAGTGCAGCTTTGAAGGGTTAGAGGTGTTACTCAGCACTTTCACCATCTGATTTTTTTTTCCCCATGTTAAAAACGAGACAAAATCTCTCCATTTGCTTTTCATTTTCTATATGCGAAGCTTTGAAATTGTGAAAGTATGGTTAAAAAAATGAAAAAATCTGATGTCTGACATGGTGCAATATGCAATTTATTTTTCTGCACCATCTATAAGTCTAAATAAAACCCAGTATATTAGCTATTTAAGAATCTCGGTCTTCACCGAATTTGAGGACTTAGATGGGTCTCGGAGACTTGACTGATCCTGAATCTAATGGTCTTATGTTTTGACATGACAGTCTGTTCTTGTGAAAGTAAAACTTTCTTGCTGTTAAATGAGCTTCTGTAGGAACAAAAGACCCAATAATTAATACACATTGACATGATATATGCCCATTGGCCTCTTTATCCAGTTTAGCTGCTTTTTAACCACATAGGCACTTGGGCACGTAGACTGATAAAGAATTTGCTGAAGTTCAAACTGATCACATGGTTCTCTCTCGAGGCTACAGCAGCAGAAGACCACAACAGGCGCCCCATCCACCAGCAAACAACAAGAGCAAGAGTCTACAATTTACATTGGCTCATAGAAACCGACAATATAAGATAAATGTTCCCAGGCCTGACGAGTCTAATTCAGTTGGATTTAGATGCAACGATCAGAATTGAGCATTAAGGTGTGGATCCATCCTGTGTTTTGTCAGTGGTTCAAGCGTGGTGATATTTTCTTAGCACACTTTAGGCCTCCTAGTTGCAAGGTGGCATGGTTTAACCACCACAGCCTACCTGAATATTGTTGCTGACAATGTCCATCCCTGTTTCATCATAATGAACCCACCATCTAATGGCTACCCCTAGCAGGGCAAGCGCACCATGTCATTGAGCTCAAATCATCTCCAAATGCACATTCCAATGGCCTCCACAGCCAGATCTCAGTCCAATAGAGTAGCTTTGGGAGGTGGTGGAACTGGAGATTCTCCACATGGATGTGAAGCTAACAAATCTGCAGCAACTGAGTGATGTTATTATGTCAACATGGAGCAAAATCAGAGGAACATTTCTGACATTTTGTTTATTGTATGTCACACTGCTCCATGGCAGAGATCGATATACAGAACATTTAAATAAACATGGTGTTACTGGGGTAGTGATAGCTTAGTGGTGACAGCGGTGGGGTCTGGAGAACATTGTGCAGACAGACGTGAACCATTGCTGGCCCTCAACCGTGCCCAACTGCTTCCAGCGCACCAAAAAATGGCAGCCCACTGCTCTGACGCAACCCACTTTTGCCTCTTTTCCCAGTTGTATCAGCTTGTCTCAACTAACTCGCCTCAACTCGTCTCAGTTTGGTCCCATTTCTTTTCCATTACAATTTAGTAACATAACTAAAATGGGCGGGGTTTGTGTGAATTCACTGTGATATCAGTGTTGTGCACGACAAGCTTAACACCACAGGACCTACAGACAACCTGCAGCTTGGTGTGTGGCTCGCCGGTCGCTGACCAAACATTAGATCCATTTGTTGGAACCACTTCCAGTCTCGCCTGTTTGATCCACTCCATCCATTGTGGTTCTTGACCTGCCGATACACACTTTAGAGCTTTTTTAGTTTCTCTCGACACTGCTGAAAACTTCATTGCTAGCCATAGCCATTGAGTCGGAAAGCTCTTGGTAGATTTTTTCATGTGGTGTCGCTCCATCTAGTTCCCTCTGTATCCTTTCCTCAGCACCCAAGCAAAGAAATGTCTCCACCTCAGAGTTGGACCACGGAACAAGCTTTTGTTGCGCCATCACTTGTCACGTAAACAATATGCGAGTTGGAGTCGCTCTTCCAGAGATGTCGCTCTCTGACCCTGACCTCTGATTGGCCATGCCCCTGACCAATAGTGGCATGCAGTTTGGCGACATCACACACAATCCGACTCAGCTCGCTTAGAACCTGGGCTGAGGAGTTACAAAAACAGTACAGGTAAACAGGTACAAAAGCCTGGTGGAAAACCCAGTAAACCGAGCCAAGGTGAGTTAAGTTGCGTTGAGCCTACTAATAGAAAAGGGCCAATAGTGGTGGAGTACCATGTTCAAGAACAAGGAGGCCACTATGACTACTGATCATCCCAACAAACAGATGTTTGTTGCTACATTAAGGCTAAAAGTGTGGAATAATAACCTTGTTAACAATAATTTATAAGTTTAGGATTCAATAATCTCATCTCACTTCGAAACAATATCTTCCTTTATTTCCTTTCTGCGATTGGCTCCATGCTGTTAAGAGACTGAAACCAATTGGATCAGCATAAGATGGAATTTTAAACTAGATAATGAAAACCAGGAAGAAGAGAGAAAAAAGCAGCCCAAGACCAGGAGGAGCTGAAGAAATGGACAAATTAATGGAAACAAAGAGAAGGTAGAACATTTTAGCGACACACAGAGTTAGATAAAGCAAATAAAAAAGGAAGAGAGGATAGTAATTACCCTCCCACTGCGGCACTCTGGTTTTAAAAGTGTGGTGTTTTTCCTTTTTTGCGTCGCCATGCTGCGCAGCAGGCATCCCTGGCGTGGTGCCAATCTCCATCTCTCCTCAACAAGCCCAATAACTACCCAGCTATCTGCACCTGCTCCAATTATTATCCTATTAGCAACAAATACCGCACAATTACTGTTAGAAACCCTCACACCCAGGCCGCCACAGGCTGTAAAAACCCCGGGTGAGAGAAATTAGCAGGGAGCAGAAACAGCAACGATCAGACAGCAATTAATCAGCAGAGACACGTCTCAGTGTGGAGAATATAGACGGAGCTCCAACATCTTTTGCTGTGATGGAGCGCGCTGATGAAGGGAGGGAAAGGTGGGAGGATGCAGAGGAGCAAAGATTTATAGTTTATCTTCAGTTTATCTTACACAGGCAGATGTTTGTCCTTTCCTTTCACTTCTATAACCTCAGATTCATCTGGCAGTCTCTATTGTTGGATGTGATCGCACAAATGCACAGAGCTGAACATCCGCACTGCAGCTACTGATAAAAAAAAAAAAAAATGTGTTCATACGTGGAGGTTGGTGCAAATTGCTGCTTGAATTACACTTTTCATTTTGATTTCTAGATGTTTTGATGTGTGTTTTGCTCCTGTTAATGTTTTATTTTCTGTCATGTGCTTCCATCATCACACTGACATCCTTGCGGACAAAGATTACAGGTATGGCACCAGAATAACACTTCACCTGACAACATCCCAGCCGTCGCTGCCTGCTCCTGATAGGCCGACACGCGTCCAGCTGATACAAAAGCAGAACTTAAGTAAAATGCTCCCAGAGGGCCAAAATATACCGGCTGCACGCATCCACACATGCACACGCAAATGAAAACCACCTGTATTCATATTCAAATGAAAAATCTTATCTTTCAAATTGTGGCTCTTCCCTTCGGTTGGGTTTTAATGGATGCTGGAGAGATTGAAAAGTAGGTGAGCGGAGGCAGGAAGAGGCAGAGGGGAGAATTTTGGTGAGTCCAAGGCATCATCACAACCTCTCCCCAACAATTTATCAGCCCAAAATTTGACAAATAGACAGTCTGACAGACAGACAAATTTTCTTTTGCAGGCTTGTAAGCCACGCCCACAACGGCTGTCAAAACAGCAGTTAGGAGGAGAGAGAGAGGGTGAGAGATAAGGAGAACACTGAGAACCAAACAGACGTGTGTGTGTGTGTGTGTGTGTGTGTGTGTGTGTGTGTGTGTGTGTACTTCTGCCTGCCTGTCTTTAATGAAACAGTGGTGTGCCTCTGGAGACAGTTAAAGCTGACAGAAGCACTCAAGTTCTGGCGAACACAAGTTCTTGTGTGTGTGTGTGTGTACTCACACACACACACACAAACACACACCAGCACACACACAAATGATTTTTGGAGAATGTCATGTAGAATACATGTAATGTGTCCTTTGGTCTTTGAGATACACTGGGTTCTTTGACATCTCTCCATCTCATGTCTGTGTGTGAGAATGAGTACACACACACACACACACACACACACACACACACACACACACACACACACACACACAGTTTTTGTGCGTGTATATGTGTGTGTGTGTGTGTGTGTAGTCTATGTGTGGCCTCAGGCAAGACCAGCCAGCCGTTCTCCAGATTAATTCACACAAGGCAAAGGTCATCAGAATTCCTCCAAGGTCTCTCTGTCCCCAAAGGTCTGACTGTCCTGCTTCAGTCTGCCTCCATCTTCATTTCGGTTTCATCTTTTTGTTTGTTGGTTGGTTTTTTCTTCTTTTTTATGCATTCTAAAGTCAAAAGAAAGTTATTAAATCAACACAGGTGAAATTGGAAAAGTTTTCCCAAACTGATCAACAATAATTACAGCGTGTGATAAAATACAGTTTAGTAAAAACTGGAGTAGAAACTAATATACTACTTCATAGGTACCGCCATGGCTCATGCTAGTGAGGGGTGTGTGTGTGTGTGTGTGTGTGTGTGTGCGCCTCTTATTCCTCATATCTACTGGTGTCTCGTCTCTTTTCTCATTTGACCTTGTGCATTTCCTTTTTTTTTTTGTTTTTCTCTGCTCTTCTTTTAGTCATCCAGCCTGACAAACCTTTTAATTGTTTTTCATGCTAATTTAATTCAAATAAACGTCTCCCCCTTGTACAAAGTTGCAGCTTTCTTAAGTGACTCATTCGCACACAATAGAAGAAATGTTTTATTTAGACACAATGGCTTGTCAGCTTTTGTCCTCTTCCTCCCCACCCTATTCCCTCATAAAAAAAAAAAAAAACCCACAAAAATTACGTATTTCCCAAATTTTTCAAGTACTCATTATTATTAATCGTCATGTGGAGGCAACCCCCTTGCATGCGCATCATGGGAAAGGAGGGAGGTGTCACGAGGAGCAGTGCTGCCTTGTTCTCTCTGAGTGAGTGGATAAGTGCTACATGTCAGCGTCATGTTTAAAGACGCTCTGCATGATATCTTTGTCATTGGGACCGACAGAAATCGCGGCTGGAGACGAATGGCGAGTCTGCTTGTCATAACAAACCGCTGCAAGAGGAGCGCGCAGAGCGATGGAAAGCTGTAATTTAGAATCAAATGAATTATCTATGACTTCAGTAAGTTTTTCACGGAGATGTAGACATGATGGCTCGGGACAGAAAATGTTAATGTTGCACAGTAAATTAATTCATCTGTGAAAATTGTTTCAGTTGTTTGTGAAATGTAACAAGAAGGGTCAAATTTAATTTGTAGAAAGATTATAAAGGAGGAAGCAGATTATTTTAGCTGTTGTGTTACTTGAAAAGACAATACAAGAAGAAAAAACTAAATCTGTTTAAGCTTAAACAAGAATTTGTGTCTGAAGATCAGTAGGAATAATGACTGAAATATATTTTTTAAATGCTAATGTTTTACATGTAAAACATAGAACAACATACTTTAATAATTCCATTTGGGAAAGTCTTTGCATTCAACCCAGTTAAAACAGGAGCAGTGGACTTCCTGAGGAGCACTGGGGATTAGGAGCCTTGCTCAGGGGCCCACAGTAGTTCACCTTCATTGCCAGTGCAGACATTCCTCCACTCTCTAAATACTAATCCCAAACTACATCCAAGGAATTACTAGTTTTGTACTTTCTGGTTAGGTGTAGGCAAAAACTTTGCTTTGTAAAGGACAAGATATAAAAATCTTTCAGTGAAATGGGCCCCAGAGTTCTACATGGACGTAAGTTAACCCCACGTAAAAAGCTTTCCAGTACCACAGGATAAACAACCTAAAACAATCCTGATTGGCTACAGAGCTGCATCCTGGGGAGGTTCTCCACCTAACCAGTGGGTTTCAGGTTATATGACGGCTAAAGGTGCACATGATACCTATAGATTTAGTCAGGTAGTTTTTAACCAAATACAACCAATTCACAGAAATACTGACACAACAGCTACCACACAGTACAGGTGTACTGCACTGCGGAGAAAAGGCAAAGAGAAGCATTGCTTGCAGAATAATTGACTTTATGTGTAATTCATATGATAATTTAGAGAATTTTATATTGTGTCATTGTTGTCAATTGCTTGACAACATTTACCCCAAAATTGACCCAAAAAGGAACATTTTTTTTTCATTTAAAGCTGGGGTAAGTAATCTTGCTCAGAGATTTTTTTTTTTTTTTTTGTTTTAAACTCTGGGTGAAGTGCTTCCTCATCCTGATAGTAGTCTGTACATTTTGTAATCATGAATAGGAAATATAGTTAGACCCCTCAGTTTACTGTAAATCTGTAAAAACTGATCAATCAAAATGTTCGGGACGAATTGAAGTTGTTCATTTCTTATATTTCGTAAGCTTCTTCTCCCGGCTCCCCTCCTCCCCGTCCTGAAAAACCAAACAGACCTAAACTTAGTTGTTTTCAGTAATTTAACAAACAGCTTTGGCTGTACAATGAATGAGGGTCTACATTATCTTACAGTACTTTCAACTTTTAAACGTTTTCATCCACGCTTTTAATAAATAGACAATATCTGACAGCAAGCCAGACAGGCTTCAGCCAGTGGACACTGTGTGTTTTACTTTCAGCCTCATCATGGAGCAGAGGTGAACAGCACCTTTAATGTTTAGCGTCTAACCAAAGAGTTTTGATCTCTAATCTCAACTAAACATTATCACAGACATGAATAATCTGTTGTGAATTTTCTGGCGTATCTGCCGTTTTAACTGCGATTCAGAACGTTGTTGCTTGTTGAAGAAAACATTTCAGAGAATTTTCTTTTATGCAGAAATGCTTTTAAAAACTTAGTTCGGGGAAACTTTCACAGATGAGCTTATTCAAAAATATTTTGGGCCAAAGAGACATTGTATAAGAAAGGGACATTTTTGCCTGTTTACAACAGCTGCAGCGTGGACAATTTAGATCTTGGTATATTTATAATAAGATTTTTGTATTTTAATCATGTTAAATGTACCAACTGTTTTTAACTTAAGGTCTCTTTATGGAAACCAGAAGCAGCATTGTTTCACTGTTATCTATAATGATAAATTGTCATTAATTCATGTATTACAGCTGACATGTTTTGATTTCAGTCTCTTATGTAATCTATAGTAGAGTTTAACGTGCAGATATTTTTACATAATGACATAACAGAAAACAATTAACCCCCCCCCCCCGAGTTTAGGTTTAAATTGGTGCAAGTAGTTTAGAAAGACTGCAGACACCAAACCCGGATCGAGACAGTGACTCATGGCTCATTACTTTATTATAGCAAATATATTTACACATCTTGTTTGTGTTGGAAAGAAAATTAGGCCGGAAAGTTTTAAAAGTAGCATCAGTCACATGTCACTGAAGCAGAAGGAAGAGCGTATTCAAACATGATGCATCATGCTGACGTAGAAGCAACACTGCAAATATTTAATTCATTCATTCATTCATTATCTGAAATACTTAATCCAATCAAGGTCGCCAGGAAGCTGGAGCCTATCCCAGCAGCCTTCGGGTGAGAGGCAGAGTACACCCTGGACAGGTCGCCAGTCCATCGCAGGCCTAACCAAAAGAAACAAACAACAAATTACACTCACACTCCGAGGGACAATGTAGAGTAACAAATTAACCCAACATGCATGTCTTTGGATGATGAGAGGAAGCCGGAGTACCCGCAGAGAACCTACACATACAAGGGGAGAACATGCAAACTCCTATTTATTTAATAGTTAAAAAATATATTTAAAATGAAAAAAGACATTTAAAAGAAATATTTATTAAATTTTGCGATTACTGATATCTTAAAGAGAAAAGTAAAAACAAAGAATGTATATTGCAGAATTTCCACATAGCTGAAATTTGGCAAAACATCAGCAGGAAATGACTAATTCTTTTGAACCGTAGGCAGAAATTTGAAGGCCACAGCTTTCGTTGCCAGTTGCAGTCAGACAAAGTAGCTTTCACTGTTAATTCAATCACGCTTGCTAAAAGTCACAACCAAACTTTTTCAGAGGTTTTGCTTTCTACGTTGATAAACTTGTGGAATTTCAGCTGGTGGAACATCTGAGGAAGTTTTCAGGCAGAATTTTGAACTTGGAGAATCTCCATCACCAAAATCCTCAGCACGTCAGCAAACAGCTAAGCAGCGTTTTATTTTGCTACTAAGTGAATATCAAGCGGGGAAAAATTGCCACGCACACAAAAGCAGGTGCAGACACACACATGCACACAAGCCTCAGACTATAGTGCTCAGAATGAAGCCGACCCCCCCCGTTGTGTCCCCCCTGTAAGAGACATCTCAGGTGGAAAATAGAATAAAAAAAATAAAAAAAACTTGTTTCCAATTCAGAGTGACGCTCAAGCTTGAGTGAAGATTGTCTGAAAGAGTGAGATGGAGAGGGTGGGATGGGGTGATAAAGAGAAGGAGGGATAGAAGGACAAAGCGACAGAAAGGGAAGCAGAGCAGGAGAGATTTGGAGGAGGTTTTAATTGTTTTCCCGTGATGCTTTGAGGAGGGCTCGGGGCTCAAAGCGTCGGAGCAGAAAGCTGTTGGAGTGCCTATCGTCCTGGCAACCAAGCCTGACCCTTTAGCACACACCAACTTGCACACACACCAACATGCACACGGTGGCTCATTTGGAGGCTGACATCAGCAGGATGGAATGCAGAGTGTAGGGGGGGTGCGGGGCGGGGGGGTTGATTGGGATCAGGAGGCATTAAGATGATGAGGAGGAGAGGATGAAGGAGAGGAAAGGAGGATAAAGAGGAGAGGAGAAGTCGGGGCAACAATTGAAGTTGACAAAAGTTGACACAAATATAGGAATGCATACACGTTTATAAAACTTGAAACGGTTTTGATTCCCAGGAATAAAAATTATTCTCTGCAATTTGATGAAAAAGGTTCTTCCTTCCCCTCACACATGCAGAAAGCTGAGGAAAACGTCACTGGTGCACACCTCCCTTACGGTGCCGGAAAAGTCAGAAAGTGAATTAAATTGTCATTTTGTCATTTAACATCCAGCACTGCTGTGTAGGAAGAAGATGATGAGCCTAGTTATAAATAAGTTGGGATGACAGAGGTAAAAATGACAGTTTGGGACGACTCAATTCCAGTTTCCGCGAGTTGACAATACAACAAAGATACCAGCTTACTTTCTGATTGGTAATAATAGTTATTAGTGGAACTGAAGTAGTCCTTTTTTATGTTTCTTTTTATTGGCTAAATCAGTATTATTAGTGGAACAAGTTATTATGAGTTGGCTCTATATTTATAACTGTGATTGCAGCTGCACGGCAAGTTAATAAGTACGAACTGAAGCAAGAACGTCACGTGACCACAAGCAAACTATTCTGGTCCCATTTTTCCCAGTTTGGGCATGGCTCAGATGATTTAAAAGGACAAACATGATAAATCAAGTAAAACTCCTTACACAGTGATGTGTGTATGTGTGTGTGTGTGTGTGTGTGTGTGTGTGTGTGTGTGTGTGTGTGTGTGTGTGTGTGTGTGTCTTCAGTCCTAACTTTATAAACAAATTTAGCATGTGTGTATTTCAGATATAGAGCTGGTTTGCTTCTTTTCCTTCCATCCATGCAGTCCCTCTTTAGATAACTGGAATGCAGGTTGTCATTTGATGACTTCATTTCCAGGAGTTACAATCCTTTCATGGTCTGACAAGCACGACTCTCTCGCTGTACCAGCATAGAGTCTGGAGACTCACTCGCATCAACAGATTTCTAGGGCGGGACAAACAAGCGTGGAATAAACCGATCAGAAAAACAGCTAACGTGACGTCAGTAAAGTGGCAGCCTACAATGTCCGGAAGTGTTCAGCAGAGCGAAAAATAAACATGGTGTGCAGTAGAGAAGACATAAATGACCTGTGTCGATTTTGCCGTCGGTGGTTCAGGTTTTAAGGGTTTGATATGTTCCTGGTCATTTAAAACAGCATGTACGGCAAAAAGAAAAACTCCCAGTACATCCTGCGCCATTTTGAATGTTTTGAAGAATACATGGTATTCATGGCAAGAGGCAAGAGTCTCCTTAGATCAACCAATCAGAGTGGTCGGTTTGTTTCAGACCAATGCGAATCTCCGTGAAGATGAGGGACTCCAGACTGAGTCACTCTGTACTGAATCTGAATCTCTCTCTG